>NW_024081324.1:303804-372874 GCF_003009895.1 Hyaena hyaena
TGGGGGGGGGGGGGGGGGGTGGAGGGGGGGAAGGGGAGGGGGGGAAGACAGGTGAGAGGCTGGACTGCTGAGGCAAGACAGGACTGGTGAGGGCGGGGGGGAGAGGGGGGTGATGGGCATGGAGGCGGGGCACTTGTGGGGATGAGCACTGAGTGTTATGTGGAAACTAATTTGACAATAAACTATTTGTAAAAAAAAAAATAAAATAAAATAAAAATAAAAATAAGGACCATGGAGGGGAAAAATAGTGGGGGAGAGGGAGGGAGGCAAACCATGAGAGACTCTTGAATGCTGAGAACAAACTGAGGGCTGATGGTGGGGGGGAGAGAGGAAGGGGAGTGATGGGCATGGAGGAGGGCACTTGTGGGGATGAGCACTGGGTATTATATGGAAACCAACTTGACAATAAACAATTTAAAAATGATAATAATAATCCAGATCCAAGTTATATCACTTCCTAAAACATTCCAAAGATTTTCAATTGTAAGTAAATTAAAATTCAGATACTTTACCTTGACTTGCAAAGTCCTCTGTGATTTGGATGGTTGGATCAAAGTTTTCCAGGTTTGGTTATTTTTTTTTTTCTTTTATAATATTTCCTCATGTTTCTTAGAGTCCAGCCATGCTGGCATTTGTTGTTGTTGTTTTCCCTAGATAGCTTCTTGAACATTAAAAAAATATATATGTGTTTCTACCTTAGCATCTTTGAATTTACTTTTTGGTCTTTCTGGAATGTTTTTTTCACAAGTATTCCAGAACTGATTGCATTCAAGAAACTACTTAAATTTCATCTTCTCAGAGAGTTTTTCCACCGTATTTAAAATAGTACCTGTACTTCCAAGTAGGAGGATGGAGACATATGCCAGAGTCATAGTGATACTGAATGAAAGTAGCTGCCAACCCAAGATTCTATATCCAGTGAAAATATTTCTGAAACATTAAGATCAAATTGGTATTCTTCAAGCTAATTTGCCACCAGAAGCCCTGCGTTAGAAACAAAGCAAAACTTAAAAAAGAAAAAAAAAGCAATATTCTAAAGAAAAATCTTCAATCAGAGGGAAAGGAATTTCTGACAGAGAAGCAGAAATTTAGGAAGGGTATGTTTGTGTATAAATATAAATGAATATTGACTAGGTGAAATGTTAATTGAAATGTTTTGTAACTTTTGTGTACAACAAATATGTGCAACAAAAGAAAGTGTGTGTACGAGAAAATGCATGTGATAACACAAAAGCTACAGGAGGGGGTAAATTTTTTTAAAAGTTTTAAATTTCTTCCAAACATATTCCATAATTAAAAGGAAAACCAGCAATTCCATAATCAGATTTGGAGATTTTGAAACTACTCTCTCAGCAACTGAAAGAATCACTAAAGAATAGTAATGACAACGTTGATCCAATGAACGCTATCAACCATCTTGACTACATTGATATTTATGTAACACCAAACCAACAACTACAAAGGTTTTTTTGTTTTTTGTTTTTTTTTAATTTAAAAAAAAATTTTTTTTAATGTTTTATTTATTTCTAGGAGAGAGAGAGAGACAGCGTGAGCAGGGGAGGATCAGAGAGAGGGAGTCACAGACTGAAACAGGCTCCAGGCTCTGAGCTGGCAGTCAGCACAGAGCCCGACGCGGGACTCGAATCCACGAACCGCGAGACCATGACCCAAGCGAAAGTCGGACGCTCAACCGACTAAGCCACCCAGGCGCCCCAACTACAAAGGTTTTAAAAAGTGCAAGTGGTACAAAGATAGGTCATACTGGCCAATGAAACAACTTACAATACTTTAAGAGATTGAATCATTCTGGGTATATTTTTCCGAGGTAAGAAAAGAATATACCAGTAGCAAGAAGATAACTAGGAAATCACAACACATCTGGAAATTAAATGACATACTCCTAAATAGTCCATTGTGAAAGAAGAAATCACAAGAGTAACTAGGATATAACTTGAGCTGAATGATAAATAGGGCATCTCAACATTTGTAGGATGAAACGAAAGTAGTGCTTAGGGAAAAGTTTATAGATTTCAATGATTGTATTAGAAAAGACGAAAATCAATGACTTAAGCTTCTGTATTAAGAAGCCAGCAAAGAGAAGCACAATAAATGCAAATAGTTAGAAGGAAATAATAAAGGTAAGAACCAATAACCAATGAAATAGCCAACAGTACATTTTGAAAAAAAATCAACTGATTCATCTCTATCTAGACAGATTAAGAATAAGTGAACAGGGATGTCTGGGTGGCTCAGTTGGTTAAGCATCTGACTCTTGATTTCAAATCAGTTCATGATCTCACAGGTTTGTAAGTTCGAGCCCCACACCAGGCTCTGTGCTGACTGCTCCGAGCCTGCTTGGGATTCTCTCTCCCTCTCTCTGCCCGTCCCCTGTTCACACTCTCTCTCAAAGTAAATAAATAAACTTAAAAAAGAATAAGTAAATAAGCACAGAAACATAAACTTGATTTAACATTAGGAAATCAGACATATGAGAATCAAGAAAAAAATCACATGATTATCTAAGTAAGTGTAGATAAAGCATTTGACAAAATCTAATAGACATTTATGATAGCAACTCTCAGGAGCAAAGAATAGAAAAGAATTTGTTCAACCTAATGAAGAGTATCAACAACAAAAAAGCCCCTACAACTAGCATAATACTTAATAATGAAATAGTGAACTCTTTCTAATATTAAGAACAAGGCAAGGATAGGATGTTCAGACTCAGTACTTCTACTCAAAGATGGTGTGTTGTCAAATAAGTGATTCATTTATACACATCGATGACCATCTCAAATACTGCATGTTCGCTATTGTTCTTTTGATGGTACTCTTTAGATCTTGCTGTAGACATTTGTGAAGGAGTATTTTTCCTCTTGTTTTATTGGTCCTTTCCCGCCTGATTAAATAAGGACGTCAGGAAGGAGGGCCATGCCACGGAAAGTAAACTTCTCATCCTGGTCAACATCTTAACCAACTTACAGAGAAAGACTGGCCAAGAAAAGCTGCTTTAGATTATCACAGAAGCCCACCGTCATTGCAGGAAAAGTAAGGGCATATAAATAGTGGGTGGTAAGTTTGCCAGTTTCCATTTACAAAGAGCAAATATTTGTAACGTACTGGATTAATTTTGTTTGTTTCTCTGCTGAGCTGGATAAAAGTGTTTATTTCAGAAAAGAAGAAAATGTTTCAGCTCTCTAGGTACAAGAAGTATAACATTTTCACATTGTTATAGCATCTTTTAGTTGAACTAATTATTTACCTGCCTACATCAGACTGACAGTTATAAGACAATGCCAACCCACAATAATCTTTAGAAGTTATATTACCTCACTGAACAATGGTGAGGGGTGGTCCTATGTTATAAGATGAGACGAATGTCAGATTTAACTGTTAAGTTGTTTGGGGCATCCTGTTTACCAGGTCCAGGACTTGAGTTCCAAAAAGTAACGGGATTTTTTAAAAAAGCATTTCTTTTCATCAATTTTTATAGGAAGGCACCTGGGAACAGTCAAGACCATTTCCAGATGAAAGTTATGTTGTGGGCTACAGATTCATAGCAATGTGTTTTATTCTTCTGTCTCCATTCTTTTCCCTGCATCCCAGATAACAGAAAGATTTATTTCTGGCATTAAGGTGGCTTGATGAATCTATCTTCACCCCCACAGGCATTTTGCTACTGATGGAACTCAAACTGGAAGCCAGGATTTGGGGAGCCATCTACAAATGGTTAAGTGTTAGCTGGCATTTGGTTGCAAGCGTAGCTTTCTCTTTTGTTTCATTAAAAATGTTTTAAGTGAATGCCCTCAGGTGTTGTAAGATCTCTATTTAGTTTTCTCTAGAAGTAAATGTGCCAAACTAGAAAGAGGGACCTGGGAAGCACTCCTTTTTTCTGGGACTTAGGGGACGAGACCTCTGATAACAAAAATGATTTGCCTTACCTCCTATTTTACTTCCTTCACTTTCAATGGCATCAAGAATGACAAAGAGAGGAAAGAGCGTGGTGAAAGGAAACAGGGCCTTTCCAGAAATGGAGTTCACTCTTCATCTACCCTTAAAAGCAAATCCAGAAACCAAATCATTATTTCACTCCTGGGATAGATCTTATGGTACTATTTTCTTCTTAAATCTGACACTGATTGGAAAAAAAAACAATTGTTCATAAATACCACCAAGCTTTGGGTTGATTTGGAGATGGGGGATTAGTCTTTTTTTTTTTTTTTTTTTTTTAACACATTGATTACCAGGTCAGAGTGGGGAGGAGGAAAAAAGGCAATTTATTGGTGAGTTTAAAAGAACACAGTGAATGGGTTAGAATTAGATTATTATGACAATGAAAACTTATAGATCAGTTACCATGTGAAGCCTCAATGTTAAGTGGTTCAATTGAGGAAAGACTGGGACTGGACATTGAAGGATCTTGCTCAAGGCCATGCAGATAGTAAAATGTGGAATCAACCCAGCACTTTCTGACTACAATGCCCACATCCTTACAGCTCAACTACAACTTAATACTGACTCTCTTGACATGGAAGGAAATGGGGACACTATTCCAGATAGAGAAAGCATAACCAATAATGAGGAGGAAATATACAGTGCACCAAAGACTGCACACATTTGCCTGTTTAAAAAGTAATTACTTGTTGGGGTGTTATGGAGTCTGAGCTGCAATTTTCTTGTGAAATTCTAAGTGGTCTCACACTAAAAATGTTATCAGAAAATGTTCCATACAGTGGGAAAGGTTATATCAACCTGTCTGAACTTTAAAAAGGAAAAATTTAAAAAGTGACCTGAAAGCTGACCGTGAAACTCTTTGCCCTAGAAACTTCCCCAAATTACACATCTTCTGCCAAAGAGGAATCACTTTCTTTCTGGGCTGAGCTTCTCCTCTGACAATAAGCTGGTGCTCTCCTACTAACCAGTTATCGTCTGTTCATTCATATGGATTCAAGCTGTACAATCGAAAGACTTTATTAATTTGAAAGTAATGAAAGTTTGGAGAGGAACTAATTTATTTTAGACTCACTTGAGTTTTAAGATAATAAATTTTTGGCTATGGGGTATCCAAATTAAAATACCCTTAAGCATACTGGGATGGCAGGAATAAACCATGAAAGACAGATTCATAATGAAGATGTATATTTGAGAATCAGAGAATAACAGCATTTCATTGCTTGAAGGGATCTTAGATGGCATCTTGTACAAACTTTTCAATTTACAGATTATGAAATTGAGCCTTAAAAGCTTAAATAATGTGCCCAAAGTCACAAAGCAATTAGTGTAAGAGTTAGAACCAGCTCCCAGATTTTTTGACCTTCAGCTAAGTTCAGTATTCCTATGATGCCATCAGCCTATCATCAGGATAGAGAAGATTACTAAAGCTATGAATGACGTGAATTCAAGGAGAGTGGGAAAAAGTGAATTCAGAGTATTCATTTGGGGAAAGAATGCTGATCCCAAAGTTTTGGAGAACATGTATAAATAAGTTATATATGGAAGAGCGGCTTATGAAGATGATGGGTGATTAGGGAGATGGAAGGGAGGCAGGAAAATGCTTTTCCCAGAAATGAATCATGAAATGCTATGAAGTCTTTCTCATATTGTGCTGTCTAGGAGCACAGTAGAAGTGACCTATCAATTGAGAACATTCAGAGTGCAAGGTTTAAAAGGATAAAGAATGTTCTAGTGAATTCTGTTCACTATGTGACCCAAGCATGTAGCAGATCCTTAGTAAACATTCATTGAATAAATGAATAAAAGTCTTCCTTACATGTCTGTAGTTGAATATGTTAATTTTTTTTGATAAGTAAAACTCTTAAGTGAATCATGATTTTGAAAAAGATAACTAGCTTATAGAATTAAACTAGTTTCTAGTTAGGTCAATAACCTTTTTAGTAAATTTTATTTTAAATGTTTATTCATTTTTGAGAGTGGGGGGGAACCCCAAGCAGGCTCCATGCTGTCAGAGCAGAGCCCAACACAGGGCTTGAACCTACAAACTGTGAGATCACAACCTGAACTGAAATCAACATTCAGGTACTTATTCTACTGAGACATCCACGTGCTCCTAGGCCAGTAATTTTTTTTTTTTTTTTAATTGCACTGGCCTGCCAACTTCAGTCAGCTTAGATTATCTGCATTGTATAGGTAATTTCAGTTAGGGACTATTCTAAAATTGAACTAGAATAGTGGGAAAATAATTTACTGTTGAGTAATAATATAGATTTTGTAAATAAGTAATATGCTATAAGTATACATGGTATATTTTGTGTCTTATTAAATTATAGAGAATCTATTACTTGGTTGCTTTTATATATAAATAAATCTTCCTCTAGAGACTAAAATGACATCTGGATTGAAGAAAAGTACCCATATTATTAAGATCCAATTTTCATGTCATAAATGTTTTACAGGTCTTGGAGAAATATGCTAAGCAAAAATGTATTGTTATGACTAGCGTATTTAATATCAATAACATTGGCATTTTGAACATCTAGAAATGTCATCACATTTGAATATGGTACTTACTCTCTTAGAGTTGTTGAGTTTTAGTATATGAAAGCAGAGGCATGGATAGTTAAGGAATATAAAAACTTATAAGGGGTAAAATTACTTCATCTATATATAATTCAAAATTGTACCTCATCTTCATAAATGCTTACTTATTTCTGTATTCCTTCTCTTAATCAAATTTTCCCTTTCTTTCAAAATTAGAATTTTGAGTGCTTGGAACATGCAAGGATATCCTCTGAATGCTTTTTATTTAGTAATTCATATAATGTTTACAACAATATTAAAAAATAGTTACTATTATTGTCCTTACATATGAAGAAAGTGAGGCAGAGGGGGTGTTCATTAACTTGCTCAAGTTTACACAGCTAGTAAATGAAATAGCTGAGATTTAAACCCAATAAATCTTTCTCTGAAGACCACATTCAGAGCCCCTGTCTTATGCTGCCAATTCGTAGAGTAACTATTTATTCCCATTAACCCCTCCCCATCTTGGGTTTATCCTGCCTGGGATTTGTTAAGTGTCTTGGAGCTGTAGACTTAGGTATATATCATTTTTGTCAAATTTGGTCATTATTTCTTCTTTTTATTTCTCTGCCCATTTCTCTCTTCTCTTGTCCTGGGATTCCAAATATATATTTATATGGTGTCCAGTGTGCTCTTACATCCATCCAGTGAACTTTTCTTCTTAGATATTGTTGTTTGGTTCTAAAATGTCCATCTTCTATAAACTATACGAGTTTCATTCATGTGCTCTTATTTCTTATATATTCGCTCATGCTTTTTCTTTACATTTTAAAGCACATTTCAATAGCTGTTTTAATGTCCTTTCTGCTAACTCCAACATTTTTGTTATCTCATGGTCTCAGAGAAAAGGCAAAGGAATAGCTTTAGTCAAAGCAAAGAGGCTGGGTATCTGTGTGTTCAGGGAGTGGTCTGGTAGGAGTGTTGAGTAGTCCATGCACACAAAAATGAATTTGTTTATAGCCATGAAACTAAATGATCCACAGCTAAATATATCAGCATGGACAAATTTTTGTAATTTTTTGTAGCATAATATTAAATATTGACTAATAAAAGAAAGCCATTGAAGCCTTTTCACAATATTATACCTTTTTAAAGAATTGAATAGCAGGTAACATCAAACAATATATTGCTAAACACACACACACACACACACACACACACACACACACACACTAAAAACCACAGAATGAGAAACATTCAGGATTGTCCTTACCACTTGGAGGGAGTTGGGGGAGAAGGAAATAGGTAGATGCCATGTTATGGGTTACATTTTATTATTGGCTTGGCTAGTGGTTTTATGGGTACTTATAAAGAATTAAATTCACAAAACAATAAAGTAACTTCACTATACTAATGATAATGATATATTGTGAGCGAAGACTTATGATTATATATTAAATAATTCTGTATCTCTAAAGGAGAATTTTAAAATTGACAAGAAAATTTAAATCTTTAAATTTAAAGGGAAATTAAGAAATAGGCAATGGGAAGTAACGCTGGAAAGGAAGGAGGTATCAACCCATTGTTTTCGCTGCCCTTCCTGTCCTTGGAACTCACTACTAACTTCATTAAACACTAAGAAACAGATTCTATCTTCAGTCGAATTTCTGGGTCCATCCTTCTTCAACAGATAGTACCACGATGATATTGGCATCCCAGCACTCCTAGAAAAACTTCTGCTTATGAGCCACCCATACGTGGAAACCAGGAGATTAGAGAGAACAACAGGACTCCTTAACTACCTGATATATCCAATTCCGCTCTCTGAGGTTACTCTGCATACATTGGTAGCCTCCACATGCCTCTCTCCAGTTTTGTTTTCTGTGCTGCCAACTATCCAAACACACACACACACATACACACACACACACACACGAAAGGTGGGGGCTGCGTCATTAGTCTGTTCTAAACTCTGCTTCTCCATGCCTGGCCTGCTTTCCCTCTTTTATGCGAGTCTGTGGCTCTAGGTCTGGGACTTTGTTCCATATTCTCAGCCTTGTGGTTAAGGTCCTGCCATTGTTTGACTTTCATGTCTACCCTGTTGCTAATAATGTTTTTTGACCTTGCTCTCCACAGATTAATTTGTTCTTATAGATTCAACTCAGGTGCATCCTTCTCAGGGGAGCCATCCCTACTTGATAATGACCCACCTCTTTGCCCTCCCAGCACTGAAAACTCCAGCAAAGAAATTCCTTCATATCTTTTTATTTGAAGGTTTTTTTTTTTTTTTAAGTATGTGAGCATTCTCAAAGTTGTCTTCCCGGTGTTTTTCCAATTCAGGTAGGTTTCTTTCTTTGCCAACCCCTTTCCTGAGCTTTTTGTGAGAATAATTGTGACAAAAGGCAGAGACAGAAAGGGTCAGTTCCTGGGTTTGCTTTTGTGATGAAGAATCCTTGTACTTGATTAAAAACAGTAACATCTAAATTTGAAGCTAGAGAGAAAAACTGAAAATCACCTGGTTATAATGGGGATGAATCTTTAAAGATTTAATAAATAATAAGCTCTAAAGCAATTGCAGAGAAAGGATGAATTTTAGTGGATAGGAAAGGAAAGATTTTTTGTAGAGTTTTGCTGTGTTGCTGTAGGAAAGAAATCAAATTTCTGTAAAGACGGGAATTACTTTTGAATTACTATCAACTGCTTGACTTAAAAAAATATAACCCCATAAGTGTCCTGGATTTTTTTGATATGCTGTTTTTAAAATCATATTTGGTCCTATGATGCTAAATTTAGATCTATAGGCATGGACCGTGTAGGCTCAGCATCTAGAATATACCTGGGCACATATGTACTCAATAATCTTTGTTGAGCATACAAGTAAATTGTGTTGAGATTTAAGTTCTAGGCAGGAGTGTGAATTTTGTTTTGGGTACAGTGGCGAGGCAACAAAGGCTTTTTTCTTTTTGTCTTTTTTAACCAAATATCTGGATTGGATTTCTTTTAGAACTGGTAACTATGGAAACAATGAAGAGGGTTATTTGGATATGAGAGGAGGGAGGGAGACCTCTCATGAAGCTATCACAATGGACAATGAGTTTATATTGGCTTGAACTGGAATCCATGAGAATGAAAAAAGCAAATGAACATAAGAGTCACTGTGTGGGCAGAGATGGAGAGCTGCCATCAACTTGTATGCATCTTCAGGAAGATAATATTTGATCTTTGCATCTACAACAGCATTTGAGAATTCCTTGTGCTTATTTAGAATTAAATCAATGGTTACAAGGCTGGGAATAGGTCATGAATTAAAGGTATAGGCAATAACACTTGTATGAAGAATCTTAAAAATCAAAATGAAGAAGTGGTTATTAATTGGGAAGAGAAATACAAAATGGAGGAGGAGAGATTGGATTCTGGTATAGAATCATGTGTTCTGTTTGAAATACTTTGATTTTTATGCTTTATATGACAACCATGTAGGATGTAGGAGGTATGTAGTTTGGTTTCAGGGCTTAAGACACTTTAGTTGAGAATTATTGCCATGGAGTTGATCATAAGAATTATCAAAATGGTATTCCTGGTGGGATAGATCGTAGGGAAAAACATGATGTGATAAGGTGTAAACTTTGGGTAGCATTTATTTTTAAATGGCAGATAAAAACATGCCAGAAAAGCATCAGAGAAGAAAAGAACTAAGTCCCTACAGATTGAAAGGATGACAATTGAAAAGAGGAAACAATTTTAAGGAGGAAATGCCCAGTAATGAGGGACCCTACAGGGGTCAGTATAAGCTGATAGAAGAAATTAATTTGAGGAGAGGCAAAGAACCAGTGATGGCTAGAGACATTAGTGGTCACTAGAATAAGACCTAAAGAAAGTCCATTTAAGTTCCATCAATGAACCCTAATAAAAAAAGATTGATTCAAGATGGGGACAGTGCCCAGATTATAGGGGCCAAGATAGAGGAAGGGAGAGAGAAGTGGAGGCAACAAATGGTGATACTCTTTCTCGAGAAGCTTTGCAGTCCAAGGAAGAAGCTAGCTAGCTTAGGGAAGAAGAGAAGTTGAAGAGAAGAGGTAGATTTGAAGCTCTTTGTAGTGTTGAGGAAGGAAGGGGAGTGGAAAGGGAGGATTTGACTATGTGAGGAAATGGAATAGACAGATAGCAAAGTACTGGAGAAGTCAGGGAGAACTATCTGGTTCCCATAGTGACAGAGTTCTTGGGTGTGTAAATCCTTTGCAAGAAATAACGCTTGAGGAGACAAAAGAGGTAAGGGAAGTCATATCAGATGGCCTCAATCATTTCTGGGATGTAGGAATTCTGATTACCTGCCAAGAGAAGGGTTCTGGTAGTAGTTTAGGGTCTTATGGTGAATAGAAATTCAGATGTTCTCCTTTTGTGTGTTTCTAGAACACTTTGGAGGATGTTGGCTTATCTTTGCAATCCTTTCAGGTTCTTTGGAGAGAAGATCTTTCATAAAGACAGCATATTATACTTTATTTTGCTCCCCAAATGGATTTATACCCTTTTCTCACCTTGAAAACTTGGAAGCCGTTCACCTTGAATCTGTATATTACACAATAGCCGTTGCAATCAGATTGTGCTCTCCAAGTAGCAATTAGCCTTTCATCAGTTTATTTTCTGCCTATGACATTTTGCAGTGAGTTTTCTGTAGCGGCCCTGGGTGAGTGCATGTGCGGGCAGGCGCAAGAGCAGCTCCAGGCCAGGCTGCCAGCAAGCTGTTTCCTCACCAAATGTCAATGCATCTAGTAATCAAGCCTCCTCATGCATCATTTTAAAAGGACAATTCTCTGTAGATCAGATCAAAGTTAGATGACATTCTTCTAGACAAATAGTCTACATTACATTGTCACTGTACCCCTAAGAGTGTTATATATCTAAGTGAGCTAGGTTTATTGACAATGAAAAACTCTAGCTAAGGACATCTTTTAAAGTAAGGTTGTACTAACACCCTTAAAAATGGGCACCTTGGGAGCCCAGGTGGCTCAGTCTTTTAAGCATCTGAGTTGGGCTCAGGTCATGATCTCAAGGTTCATGAGTTTGAGCCCTGCGTCGAGTGAGCTCAAACTGTGCTTCAGGTGAGCTCGTGCTCTACTTGGGGTGAGCACAACCCACCCCCCTTTTGGGTGAGCTCTGCTTCTCTCTCTCTGCCCAATCACTTGCACCTGCCTCTCAGAAAAAATTAAAATGTACATGGATTTCACTCCCCATAGGGAATGGATTTCTGGGTGGTCCTGGCATTTGGATTAGAGCTCTGAGCACCATGGGTGTACTGGTCAAAATCTGAATGAGTTCTGGTCTAACATAAATGCTGTATCTTGTGCAATAAATGAGATAAGATTCACTTCACCTGTAACTGATGAAACAAACAATAATAACAAAACGGTGGTTTAAAGAGGACAGACGTTTTCGTCTCTCAGTCAAAAGTCTGGAGGTCTGTAAGTCATGGTTGGCAGGGCAGCTCTGCTCTAGAAAGTCTTCAGGGATCTAGGCTTTGTACAGTGCACTTGGGCTCTATGTTCATAATTCAATACGGCAGAGTTTACATTCCAAACAGTGTGACAGCAAAAGGCATAAACAAGAAAGTAGGCAAGAAGTGTTCAGGGGAGCCCCCCAAATTCGCCACATAGAACTTTTGCCAGAATTAAATCACATGGACGGAATTCAATTACATAGTCACATATAGCTATAAAATTGACTAAGAAACATCGCCTTTTCCAAGGTACTTAAGTGCTCAACTAAAATTTGAAGGCTATACCACCAAGCTCAGCGAGGAGTCTCGGCCACAATGGTATCTGTTATTCTTTGCTCTGAAAGGGAATATTCAGCAGCACGGTTAACAAAGAGGCCATCTACTGGATGATGTACAAAGAGTGAAGAAGTCTCTAAGCAGGAAACAACTGAACACCAGCTCTCTGCTCAGAGCAGAATTGAGAGGTCTTTACCACCCTGCTCTAAATACAAAGTGGTTAGCACCCTCTTTGGTGCCGTCCTCGCTTTCACCCTTGTGTATGTGGTTTCAGGATTCTAGGTATGATCACCAATGCTTTGAAAGGCCAGCCAGGGTTGCCTACATCCTGTTAGACAGTGAGTCAGCTGCTGAGGGAGGTGTTGAACACTGGCTCTCGAGTGACGGCCTCATGTACGGATGTAATTGTTAAGTTGAAAACACATGTTCTACGTATATTCACTTTGTATAACAAAGAAGTTAATACAATTAGCTTAGTAGTTACCTTGATAGTTAATTTGAGGTTAGGGACAAAAATATTAGCTCCGAGAAATTAATATTTTTTTGTCTATTTTAGCATATTGTATCCTCAAAAATATTTTTAAAGCTGTGACTCAAAGTTAAATAAATATTAAAACCAACATTTGATAATCAGATTGTATCTCCTATACATGGGAAACTCATGTCAGGGAAAGAACTTATGGTATTTACTATATTTCACACATGTTATTTCACTACCCCAAGGAATAGCCCCCTAGCATCCTAAAGGTAATGAGTCAGTCAATATTTGCCAGTTTGTGTAAAATATCTTACAATTAGTAAATACCTAGAAAGTCTTAAAACCCTATCATTTAGCATTCTGTTCTTTCATTATTATATTTCTGAGTTCTTGCAATTGTCTTTGCAACTGACAAGAAACAGATGAGTTGCCGGGTTTATCTTTGCAAGGACTGGGGGAGTGGAAATCTATAGTACTTCTCTTGCCATTGATTATTTTTCTGATCCTGCTTGGCATCCTGCCTTAACATGCTGACAGTCACTTCCTTCTCTAGTGGTGAACAGCATATGAGGAGATCAATAACATAACCATCCAGTCTGCCTTCCTACTTTCCTTCCCTTTCTTCCCTTTCCTTCTCTTCCCTTCTGCTCTATACTCAAAATAAAAGAAAGGGAATCCATTTGCATGGTAGCAAATCAGACTTTCCAATATAAAGATGTGTCTGAATTAAACTTTACATCTGAGTCTTTAAGTTCTGGATATGTTAAAAGATGTTTTCATTGATTGCCAAATCAATCTAAGAGTCAGATAATAAGAGGCAGAAAGTAAAGAGAAACATTAACATATACAAAGAAAACAATAAGAATAGGTGTTTTTTTTTGTTTTGTTTTTTTTTTAGTGTTTATACATTCTTGAGGGAGAGAGAGAGATACAGTGTGAGTGGGGGAGGGCAGAGAGAGAGGGAGACACAGAATCTGAAGTAGCCTCCCGGCTCTGAACTATCAGCAAAGAGCCCAACGCAGGGCTCAGACTCAGGAGCTGTGAGATCATGACCTGAGCTGAAGTTGGATGCGAAGCCGACTGAGCCAACCAGGCACCTTTTTTTTTTTTTTTTTAAATTCCAAAGAGAAAGTCAGCTCCATACAATGGTAGGTCACTTAGTAGTTAATAAAACTTTTGAAAGTGTATTTTATCAGTAAAAATTTCTGAGCTTTCATCTCCTATATACATTGACAAATTTATCAGTGATATATTTTGCAATAAAAATAAACATTTTAAATGATTAGGTACAAAAATAAATATGAATATATCTTCTCCTATAATCTTCCCACTCTTCAATTGGACTCCTTCTCTTTCTGCCAACCTCACTTCAGACATCCTGAATATAATGCTTTTGATTGAACACAAGTATGGCAGAATCTTGAGTTTCCCAAGTGCCCACCTGTGAATCAACTAACTGATTGGGTTTTTGAATCTTTTGAGACTGTATAATTGAGTGCCTGATAACATGACCACAAATTTCTAGAATTCAAGTGAGTAATTTGGGATAGTGGTGATTAACTGCAATGTGGTTCTTCAATTATTGTAGGGCAATCGGAAGGTTGGGTGGTGGCGTTCGTCTCCTAGGGGTAAGACCCTATGAAGCTCTATATGTGATCAATTCATCTGGAAGAGCTGAACTCTCATGGGGGTAAGAAAAACTCCCTATTGTAATTTGATTACAATCTCTATGCATTCTGCACAGTGGGACTACTCGTACATATAGTATTTAGAAAAACATTGATGTGGCTGACTCACTGTAATTAAATACAACACATTTACTGTCACCTTTCATGTTTTAGGAACTGTGTTAGATGCTATGGGAGTAACATGTAATTGAGTAGGTCACTATAATATATATGGCTTCACAAAGAATAATGAAATCAGAGTGAAAATAAGACACAAGAAAATATGAAATAGTCATGAATAAGATTCAAAAGAAGCAGATAAGAAACGATTAACTTAATGGAAAGATATTTATAGAAGGTAACGTCTGATCCTGCTTTTAAAAGATTTAAAAGGTTGTAAGGACAACATGGGGGAAAACACAGAGACATATGACATGGTTTTGACTTGGCCAGAATATTTACCTGAGTTTCCGTTTTCTTACCTTAAAATGAATCATTTTGGCTTTATGATCTTAACTCAACAAATCTACTTGTATACTCACTGCATTTTGGAGGAAATAACAATGAATAAAACATGGTACAGTCCCTTCAGGGGCTTTCAGTCTATTGGAGGAAAAGGACAAGTAGACAAATAACTAGACTTAAAGTAGTCCCTATGAAAATTTTGTTAGCCTAGAGAGTCAACAAGGAAAATTTAAAGGATTGCCTAGCAACAGGGAAGACATATGAGGTTAGTTCAGACTTATCTTAGAATCAGCAATGATGATAAGGATTACAATTTACATTTCTTGAGTAATTTTATATACTGCCCCTACATGTATTACTTACCTTACCTAACTATTTATTTTGTCATAGCCCATAGCTAAGAATGGGACAAGCCAGGGCTGTGGCTGAGAGTGGGAAGAGAGCATGGCTGACAAGTGATCCACATCAGAGAAATGTGTACTAGAGACCCAACCGCAAGAAGGAAGATTGAGGAACAGGATAGCAGACCCTCCACTGATTGAGGAAAGTTGGAACAGGAAGTAAGAACCTAAGGTGAGGATGTAGGCTTCACAAAAGGAACTAAAAACCCATTTACTGAACCTGGAGCTCAATGCAAGAATTCATGACTAGGAAAAAGTACAAGCCCAAGTCCCGGAAGAGGGTAAAAATATCAGAGAAGTGGCAATGGTGAGTTGTGGTACAGGAAGGTTGCTGTCACGCCTACAAGTAGTGCCGTAGAAGCACACTGAACCTGCAGCCTAAAGCAGATTATATTCCATAAGTGGCAATATGGTATGTTAATTGACAACACTTGCTTAAAAATGGACAGAGCTGTTTCAGAATGCCATGAACACCACTTTCTACTGTAGTACTTTATTTCTTTGAGCTTCAGTTTTGCTATCTGTAAAACTGGTAAAATAATATCCATACTTCCCGAGTTACTGCAGACATTAAATTACATAATACATATAAAGGATCTACTATGGAACTTGGCATAAAGTTAGTGTATTGCTGAGAATTACTATTGGCAGCAAGTGATAGAAAACCCAAAACAACAATAGCTTAAATATGGTGGAAATGAATTTTTCTCTATGTGTGCTTGAAAAGAATGTGTATTCTGCTGTTTTAGAATTGAATGTCCTCAATAAGTTGGTTAAACCCATCTGGTCCAGTGTGTCATTCAAAGCCATTATTTTCTTGTTGATTTTCTGTTTGAATGATTTACACATTGATGTAAGTGGGTGTTAAAAGCCCCCTACTATCATTGTATTTACTGTTGATTAGTTCCTTTATGTTTGTTGTTTTATGTACTCTCCTCCCATGTTGGCTGCTTAGTTATTTACAATTGTTATATCTCCTGTTGGATTATCCTCTTTATTATTATATACTGTCCTTCTTTACCTCTTGCTAAAGTCTTTGTTTTAAAGTCTATCTTGTCCAATATAAATATTGCTACCTTGGCTTTCTTTTGACATCCATTTGCATGACAGATGTTTTTCCATCCCCTCACTTTCAATCTAGAGGTGTATTTAGGTCTGAAATGAGTCTCTTGTTAGCAGCATACATCTTTTCTTTTTTTCATCCACTCTGTCAACATACGTCTATTGATTATTTAGTCCACATACATTCAAAAAAATTCTTGATAGATACGTATTTATTGCCATTTGTTACTTGCTTTATGGTTGTTTTTGCAGTTTTTCTCTGGGACATTCTCCAGAATAGATAGATTCGTATACCAGGCTGCAAAACAAGTCTCAACACATTCAAAAAGATTGAAATCATACCATGCATCCTTTCTGACCGCAATGCTATGAAACTAAGAAATCAACAATAAGAAAAAATCTGAAAAGAGCTTGAATACATTGAGGTTAAATAACATGCTACTAAACAATGAATGAGTCAACCAAGAGACCAAAGAAGAAATCAAAATTATATGGAAACAAATTAAAATGAAAATGCAATGAGATGCAGCAAAAGCAGTTCTATGAGGGAAGCTTATAACAAAACAGGCCTACTTCAAGAAACATGAAAATTTTTAAATAAACAACATAACCTTACACTTAAAGGAGCTTTTAGAAATAGAACAACAAACCCCAAAACCAGCAGAAGGAAGTAAATAATAAAGTTTAGAGCAGAAATAAATGACAGAGAAACTGAAAAACAAACAATAGAACAAATCAATGAAACCAGAGACTGGCTCTTTGAAAAGATCAACAAAATTGATAAGCCTTTAGCCAGACTCATTTAAAAAAGAAGACTCAAATACACAATATCATAAATAAAAGTAGAGAAATAACAACACCATAGAAATACAATTATAAAATAATATTAAGAAAAATTATATGTAACAAATTGGAAAACCTAGAAGAAATAGATAAATTCCTAGAAACATATAACCTCTCAAAACTGAAGCAGGAAGAAATGGAAAATATGGACAGACCAATTAGCAGCAATAAAATTGAATCAATAATCAAAAAACTCCCAAATGAACAAAAGTCCAGGGTCAGATAGCTTCACAGGCAAATTATACCAACCATTTAAAGAACAATCAATAGCTACTCTTTTTAAACTATTCCAAAAAAAAAAAAAAAAAAAAGGAGATGAAGGAAAACTTCCAAGTTCACTCTACGAGGCAAGCATTACCCTGATATCAAGACAAGATAAAGATACCACAAGAATAGAGAACCACAGGCCAATATCTCTGATGAACATAGATGCAAAAATTCTCAACAAAATAGTAGCAAATCAAATCCAACAATGCATTTAAAAAACCATTTACCACAGTCAAGTGGGACTTATTCCCAGGACACAAGAGTGGTTCAATACTCACAAAGCAATCAATGTGATACCTCATATCAATAAAATTTAAAAACTATACAATCATTTTAATAGATGCATAAAAACCATTTGACAAGGTACAACATCCGTGCATGAGAAAAACCCTCAACAAAGTAGTGTTAGAGGGAACCTACCTCAACATAATAAGGTTTTTATATGAAAAACATGCAGCCAATATCATCCTCAAGAGCTTTTCCTCTATAGTCAGGAACAAGACAAGGATGTGTATTCTTACCACTTTTATTCAACATAATACTGGAAGTCTTACCTATAGCAATTAACAACAAAAAGAAATGAAAGGAATCCAAATTGGTAAAGAAGTAAAACTCACTATTTGCAGATGGCATGATACTATATAAAGAAAACCCTAAATATTCCACCAAAAAATGACTAGAACTAAAATTCAGTAAAGTCATAGGATACAAAATCAATATACAGAAATCAATTGCGTTTCTACACACTAATAATGAAGCAGCAGGGATATTAAGAAAACAGCCCCATTTACAACTGCACCAAAAATAATAAAATGAGTAGGAATAACCCTAAACAAAGAGGTTAAAGACCTGTACTCTGAAAACTATAAAACACTAATGAAAGAAATCGAAGATGACAAAGAAATGGAAAGATATTCCATGCTCAGAGATTGGGAGAACAAATATTGTTAAAATGTCTGTACAACCAAAAGCAACCTATAGGTTTAATGCAGTTCCTATTAAAATACTAACAGCATTTTTCAAAGAAGTAAAAGAAATAATCCTAAAATTTGTAGGGAACCACAAAAGACCCCAAATAGCCAAAGAAGTCTTGAAAAAGAAAAGAACACTAAAGGTGTCATAATTCCAGACTTCACTTTATAAAGCTGTAGCAATCAAAACAGTATGGTACCGGCACAACAAAAGACACATAGATCAATGGAACAGAATCGAAAACCCAGAAATGAACCCACAATTACATGTCCAATTAATCATTGACAAAGGAGGAAATAACATGCAATAGGAAAAAGTCTGTTCAACAAATGGTATTAAGAAAACTGTACAGCTACATGCAAAAGAATGAAACTGGACCCCTTTCTGTCACTGGACATAAAAATAAACTAGACATGGATTAATGACCTAAATGTGAGTCATGAAACCATAAAAATCCTAGAAGAGGACACAGGAAGTAATTTCTCTGACATTGGCATAGTGATATTTTCCTAGATATGTCTTTGAGGCAAGGGAAATAAAAGCAAAAATAAACTACTGGGACTACACTAAAATAAAAAGTTTCTGCACAGCAAAGGGAACAACAAAACTAAAAGGCAACCTACTGAATGGGAGGAGATATTTGCAAATGACTTATCTGATACAGGGTTAGCATCTAAAATACATAAAACTGATACAACTCAACACACCCAAACCAAAAAAATCCGATTAAAAATGGGCAGAAGACATGTGCAAACTTTTTTCCAAAGAAGACATACAGATGGGCAGCAGACAAATGAAAAAATGCTCAACATCACTCATCACAAGGGAAATGCAAATCAACACTACAATGAGATGTCATCTCACACCGGTCACAATGTCTAAAATACAAAACACAAGAAACAACTGTTGGAGAGGATATGGAGAAAAAGGTACCCTTGTGAACTGTTGGTGGGAATGCAAACTGGAACAGTCACTGTGGAAAACAGTATGGGGTTTCTGTTAAAAACAGAAGTACCCTATGATCCAGTAGTCACACTACTGACTATATTACTGGATATACATACACACAATAGAATATTACTCAGCCATAAAAAAAGAATGAAATCTTGCCATTTATAAGGACACGGATGGAGCTAGAGTATAACGCTAAGTGAAATAAGTCAGTGAAAGACAAATAACATATTATTTCACTCATATATGAAATTTAAGAAACAAAACAAATAAGCAAAGGAGAAAAGAGAAAGAGACAAACCAAGAAACAGACTCTTAACTACAGAGAACACACTGATGGTTACCAGAGGGGAGGTGGGTGGGAGGATGGGTGAAATAGGTAATGGGGTTTAAAGAATACACTTATCATGATGAGTAATGTATAGAATTGATTATATTGTACCCCTAAATTAATATAACACTGTATGTTAACTATATGGAATATAGGTTAACTGTATGGAATTAAAATTTAAAACTTAATAAACAAATTGGTTTTCTCTTACATAAATGTATGCGAGCTCAGGATTGGTGTGGCACCTAGAAAATCATCAAGGACCCAAGTTTCTCTTACTCGCTGACCTGCTATGCCTAGTGTGTCTTGCAGCTTATGGTTTAAGATGTGTACTCCAGCTATAGCCATCAATCTCTACATTCCAGCCAACAGGAAGGAGGGTAAGGGCACTTCTCACAGGTTACATATACCTTCTTTTCTTTCAGTTTCCTCCCCCCAAGTCAGTTAGACTAGTGTCAAGAGGCTCAAAAATGTCCTTAGTCCATATGAACATGCCCCAAGCTAAATATCGGTATTGTGTTACCTCAGAAGAGGGAGAGGACGGATATTAGCAAATAAACAAGTAGTGTCTCTGGGACCCTTTGTATTTCAGTCACTGGAAACATCAGTAGAAATCTTTAAGTAGTTTCAGTACTACATGTGGGAGTACAAAGACATTCTACTTGTGGGAATTAGATGAACATTCCAGAGGGTATTTGGAGTTTTGAGCAGCCACTACCCAGAGAAGACCAGGTCTCTTGCACATTAGGACTTCTTTTTTTAATTAAAAAAAAAATTTTATGTTTTCTTTCTTTTTTTTTTTTACGAATAGTTTATTGTCAAATTGGTTTCCATATAACACCCAGTGCTCATCCCCACAAGTGCCCTCCTCCATGTCCATCTCCCCCCTCCCCCCCACATCCATCAGTCCTCAGTTTGTTTCTCAGCATTCAAGAGTCTCTCATGGTTTGCCTCTCTCCCTTTCCCCCACCATTTCCCCCCTTCTTCTCCCCCATGGTCCTCCGTTAAGTTCCTCCTAATCCCCTATACGTGCAAACATGTGGTAGCTGTGTCAAGATGCTTGACACAGAATAAACACTGAATTAGCAAGTTATGAATGAATTCTTGGAACCAGCCTGTTTGCTGAGGTCAGGACCAGTGAGGGAAACCAGGTGGTCTAGCTCTGTACTTCTTAAATTTGGAAGTGAATATTAAACACCTCTTAAATTACAGATGCTGACTCAGTAGTTTTGGGATGTTGCCTGAGATTTTATATTTCTCACCATTTCTCTGGCCATGTCAATGACACTAGCCCTCAGATGACACTTGGAGTGGCCAGTATCTAGGGCCCTGGTTCTCAAACATGGCCACACATTGTAATCACTTGGGGAGCTTTAAGAAATGCAGACACTTGGGCTCTACTTCCAGAGGTTTTGATTTAGTTAGTATGAGGTGTGGCCTCATCTTTGGGGTTTGTAAAAGCTCCTCATAACCCACTAATGTAGAAGACCTGAGCAAGATGGGTGTGAGAGGAGCACAGCATCATTGGGAGAGAGTTTTATTATAAAAAATATCTTCTTTAATGTATGTGGAAATTTTTTGGTAAATTCAGAGCATATTGTCATTTCACCTTTGGATATATCTGTTATGAGCAAGAATAGTTATCCTCTGTCATGGCAACGGAATCACCTGATCACTGGATTTGCACCTGTTTTGACTGGCAAAGCAATTAATGTTCTCAAGCTCCCAGAGTTGAAAAACAACAATAGAAAACAAGTTCTCCAGTGTGCTTTTTCATTATATTTTTAGAAACATAGTCATATGTTTCTCATCTAATTCTAACTACATGACTTCCTGGGGGCTATTTAGTTTTATGGGGAAACTAAACTAAGATTTAAACTAAGATTACTCCTGAGATACATACAAACATGTCCCTTTCTAAGGGAGACATATGGTGGCTGAACAAGGAAGATCTAACTCATCTCTGATAGGCCCAGGTGACATCAATGAGTCATTAAGATGAAAAAAGCTCTGGACTGTCTGATACTGGGAAAACCCTGATGAATCTATATATAAAATTTAACAAGTATCTGATTTGGAAAGACCTTTCTACGTATACCCTTCAGTATAAAAGAACAATGAAGACAGGTGAGCATAGCTCTGAATATTTAATTGAAAAATATTTTCCAGGATTACTATCAGAAACATGCATTTATCCTGGAAATTAAAACCTTATTTTATTGGGTGCAGCTGTTGTACTGGGCCCCAGATATAAAATGGCAAGGAAAATGGGCATGATGTGTGCCTTCGTAGAGCAGAAAGAGCATATAGAAATAAAAGACAAACTTTGGAAAAGACTTTGGAGAGGTATTCTGGGAACACAGTGGCCCAAATACAACTCTCTGTCCATCTTCCTGTTTCTGCCTCCAATGATACAAATGGCTAAGGGTTTATAGGCAGATGCGTACAAACAATGTGCTAGGCTCTGTTGGCATCTTAGTGGAGAAAACTGGTACTAGGAGTTCTTCCCTACAGACTGGGAGAACAGCTAGAGAATAGCATGAGTTTCAATGTAAAGTCTGAGAGTCGTGGGTCTTGGTAACAGCTTGGCCCTGGGAGAAGTATAGATGCTTATGAAAAAGGCTCTCATTGTTCCTACAATCTTCCTGCAGAGGCCTCATCACCAATTTGGTAGCCAGTCCGTGTCTATACCATCAGTACACACGGATATGACTCATTACCTTCCACTGCCTAGAAGAATGCTCTCACATAGGGAACTTCAAGGCTGGCAGAGCCCTCATAAGCAGACTAAGGGGGTGGGGGGAACCACCCATCTAAGGGCACTAAAAGCCAGAAATAGGAAAATCAATCAGAATAAATGGAATTCATCCCAAGTGAAATAGAGCTTCTGGAAGAGACAAAAAATAAATTGAAGAGAAAAAGAAGATCACTTTTTGGAGCTAAAACTTGATTTTTCATAACTATTCAATTCAGTATATAAATGAAAGAGAGGATGATTTCCATTGAAACCTGAATTATTAGCCTGAAGATCAAATTGAAGCACTATCCCAAAGCACTGAGGGAAGTATAAATAGATTGAAGGTATAAAATGGAAAATATAAGAGAGTTAGTGGATAGATTCAAGAAAATTAAAAAGTGAAAAATGAGGATTGCAGGAGGAGAATGGAACAGATGTCAGAGGGAATAATCAAGCAAATAATGGAAGATTTTCTTCTGAGCTGAAGTAAGATCTGCATTGCCAGTTGAAAGGACTTAATAAATTCTAGATGGGATGAATGAGAAAATGCACTCACGTAGGCAAATTCTGGCAAGATTCTCAAGTTTGCAAGCAGCCATGCAGAAAAAATAAGTAATCTACAGAAGAATAGAAAATCAGATTGATGCTGGACATTTAATTCACAACTGAGTTGAAAGACAGTGATACAGCATCTATAAATTACTGAGGGAAAAGAGCTACAACTCAAAAATCCAAACCCAACCAAGCTATTATTTATTCACCAGAATAAAATATTTGGAGGACCTACAAAGTTCTTAAATGGTAAGACTCGCTATCACAGAAGTTCTCCAGAAATTCTTATAAATATTATACAATTCCAATTAGAATCCCAACAAGTTTATTTTTTGGTAAAAAATATTGGATAAAATAAACTTAAGTATATATAGTGGATTAAATGTCAAGATAGAGCCAGAATATGTTAATTAGAATGTATGGCTCTACCTTATCAGAGATCATAATACAAAAAAAAATTATAAAGCCTTTGTAATCATATCAACATAATGTTAACATAGGAATAGACAAATAGAATATACAGAAATTCAGAAACATACCTATTAAGTATAAGAATTTATTACATACTAAATAGTTTAATTCAATGGGAAAAATAGATTACTTATTAATTAATGGTGAGTCAACCGGCTAGTCATCTTGGAAGAAATAAAAATGATTCCACATTTTATGCCATATACAAGTAAATTAGAGTGAATAAACATTAAATACAAAATATAAATGTACAAACAAAAACATATTACAAGAAACACTAGGGACTATGTATATAAAACCAAGATGTAGAATATGCTTTCTTAAAATGGAGAAAAATGACACATAAGAGGAGGTAAACATTTTTGACTACCTAAATGCTTAACTTTTATCAGGCACAAAAGACCACCACAAACAATGTCTATATATAAATATTTGATTTGGAAAAACAAGCGCAATGCATATAGCACACAAAGAGCCAATATCTATAATATACTAAAAATCTTTTACAAATTCACAGGAAAAAATAAAAGGAAAATAGGCAATATATATGGATAGGCAATTACACAGGAGAATAAATCCAAATAGCCAATAAATTCATAGAACGATTCCCAACTTCATTAACAATAAGGGAAATGCAAATTAAAATGACTCTGATATATCACTTTATTCTAATTAGACTGGAAAGAACTTTACAATACCTATTGCTGGTGGGCACATGGGGAAAATTAAATTCTATATATATTACTTGTAGAAATATAAGATTTTGCAACTTTTACGAACTTAATCAGACTATATCTATTACAATGTGAAATATATTGTATCCTTAAAAGTAGCATGCAAACCCTCGGAAACTAATTTCTGGGGATAAAAGCAGTAGCATATTATATTTGTTTTATATTTATATTATTTATATTTAATTTTATTGCAGCATTGGGTATAATAACTAAACACTGGCAACAGAGTTAACATGAGCAATAGATGAATGGCTGAATAAATTAAGATTGATCTGTACCATAGCTTATGATGTGACCATTAACAAATGGATACCAGTTGACTTAGACTTCCCTATGCCTTAGTGAGTGAGAATAGCAAGGTACAGAAACATGTATAAAACAAAGATTGTAAAGGAAAAACAATTTCATATGTATAAATTTACTATCTTGGTAAGTCCTGTGAAAAATTTCTGGGTCAGGCCTGCCCGGGTGGAATGGTTGGTTGAGCACTGGACTCTTGATTTGAACTCAGGTCATGACCTCAAGGTTGATTGTGAGATTGAGCCCCGAAGGAACCCCTCATCTGCCTCTGAGCTGGGCATGGAGCCTACTTAAGATTCTCTCTCTCCTTCTCGTCTATCCCTTCCTTGCTCGCAAGTGCACTCTACCTCTCAAATAAAATTTAAAAAATAAATAAAATAAAACAAAAAATAAACTTGAAAACTAAAATATTGGAAACTGGAAAAAGATTTAAACATGAGTAATGATTCAGAGGAAAAGATTTACAAGCGTGTCGGTCACAGTGTTATTAAAATGGGTAAAATTAAAAATGATTTAGATCTGAAAAAGATAAATTTTAATATATCACTTTGACACACTATTTGTATTTTTTAAACATTAAAATTATGTTAGCAAAAAATAGAATAGCAAGAAAAATAGCATCTGCAAAGTTTATATAGTATATATTGTGATCCTAGCTACATGAGAGAAAAAAATGTGTGTGGATGTATGTTTGACTCAGAACACGTATGTGAATCTTTGGTTGAGGATCCACCAAAATGGGAACGGTTATTTTCAATTAGGAGTGATCATGTGTAATTGCTTTCCTCATAATTATTTTTTATTTTCCAGGTTTTCTCTAGTGACTATAAATTGCTGTATTAATCAGACTGTTAAATACATAGGAGGATAAAGGTTGTCAGAAAATGTTTTCCTGATTATTCAATGCTAAGTTAGCCAATTTTATTCTCTTTATTTCAAATTTTTCTTCCATATTCAAAATATTTAAGATATTTTGATTATGAGTTATTTTAATCCCTATTTTCTTTAAGTCTTTAATTAGGTAAAATAAGTTACCAAAAGTATATGCAGATTTTAATTAACCTCAGAGTTTAAAAGCCATAGTTATTTCTAGTTTGCTTGGTTTGGAATTCTGGATAAAGAAGTCAATCCAACATATTATGAACGTTTAGATGTAGATGCCCTAAGTACTTCAGTTGTAAAAGGTTCAGAAGCAACAAGAGAAACACTAGTTGTGTGTTTGGTTCTGAAATCCGTTTATGGGAATATTATGCTTTTAAACTGAGTGCGTAGGGAAGATAGACTTTCTGCCTTAAATACCAAAAAAAAAAAAAAAAAATCTCAGTTTCATGAGATAGGCTTTTCCAAAGTTTAAACAGGGTTGGGTTTTGATCATAGGAATGATAAGCTGGTAATGTATATTTTCATTATGTGAAAAAAAAGGAAATTATATATATGTGTGTATTGTGTTTTTTATTTAAAAAATTTTTTAACGTTTATTTATTTTGAGAGACAGGCAGAGCCCAAGTTGGGGAGGGGCAGAGAGAGAGGGAGACAGTATCTGAAGCAGGCTCCAGGCTCTGAACTGTCAGCACAGAGCCCGGTGTGGGGCCTGAGCCCACGAACCCGGAGATCACTAACCCTAAATTCATGACCTGAGCTGAAGTAAGACGCTTACCTGACTGAGTCACCCAGGCACCTAGGTATCTGTGTGTTTATAACACATATATAATACATACATATTAAAGTATTACATATATTTAAAATATTTCCAAAATATTTTATTTTTCAAAATTTTAAAGAAATATTTATGTGAATTTATCCATTAAAGTTATAGAGAAGAAGAGTATTTTTTTAACCTATAGAGGTAAAATAAATGTATATTTAAAGATATAAATTAACATTTTACTTGTTTTAATAGAGTAGGTATTCCATATTGTTAGGTTTTTGGATCTAATTTTAAATTATGTTTCTGACATCTCTTTCTAGTTTAAACCTATGTATTTAAGGCACTACACAGCAAAATAGCCTTCATATATGTGTCCATATTTTATCTGCTTTTATAATACTTGTAGGAAGAGAGTTAATACTCATGGTGAAAAAGTGCTATGAGAAACACACCCAAAATATTTTTTTTAGTCCCTAGGAGAATATTTTAAGTTTATGCACATACACATTGGCTTGTGTGGGTGCGCGCGCACACACACACACACATACACACACACACAGAAACAAATTTTAAGTATATTTAAATTTATAGGTATTTTTAATTTGTTATGTTATAATTATTCTACATTTAAACATTGTGAGGAATTAAATAAAGTAGTAGCTAGGCGTAGATGCTGAAAGAAATTTAATTAGCTAACTCCCCGTTTCTATGCAAATACTGCCTTTAAGGAATTTTTTTCAAATTCCTGAGGCAGCTGGCTGTTCTTCACTTTTGAACAGATTAAAGTTCCCTTATTTACACTATTGAAGTGTAGCAATTTTTAAAATAATATCTACGACAGTAAACTTAGGCCCAAGCTGCTCAATTATATATCTTAAAATAATATAATCAGAAAGCAGTGAGTTTCTGCCAATTTACATATGACTTGGTTACACCACAGTGGTTTTGTAAAGGAACACTTGATTCAATTAACTCATCCTATCCACGTTCGGTAAATGCCACTGGGAGAAAGTCATATTGAAAGGAGAAATTCCGAAAGCCAAACTTTCCACTTGTTTACCCAACAATTACAATTTCGCATCTAAAACCAGTGATTCAAATATTTGATATTAAATTTACACTGTGTTGACTTGATGGAATATTTTGAGAAAGATGGCCTATGGATGTTTTAAACTTCAGCTTCCCTAGCTTTAAGATGGTTCAATTTAAGATGACTTATTTTGCAATAGAATATTTTATCCTTTATAGCCCAGAATATCTTGGAGGATTAGGGGACATACTGTAGCTCTCCCTGTTGTAGCCACAATGCTTAGAACCGTGTAACAAGGCAAAGCCAAACAACAGGGGAAAACATCTTGGAGAGTGTTTGAAAAATCTAACTAACCCAGAAGATAGTTGAAGACTTAGATTTGACTCAGAGAAAACATCCTGTTTTGCCCTGGCCAAAAGTAAGAACCAAAAAAAGAAATACTAAAATCTCTACTGTTTATCATTTTTGCTGGTAATAGGAAACGATTTCCATTGGAGCAATTTGGCGCAGTGTGGAAGTCAGTGTGGCTACAGAACATAGAGGTGAAGAAAGAGACCTTTCAGATGCCTGCCTGGAAATTGCTCTCATTTCTCAGGTGAATACAGGAGATCCCGTTCAATGACTTAAGTGTGAACACCAAATCAAAGGTGGACATGAGGGGCGCCTGGGTCAGGTAAATGTCTGACTTCAGCTCAGGTCATGATCTTATGGCCTGTGAGTTTGAGCCCTGCTATGAGCTCTGTGCTGACAGCTCAAAGACTGGAGCCTGCTTCACATTCTGTGTCTCCCTCTCTCTCTGCCCTTCCCCGTCTCACGTTTTGCATCTCTCTCAAAAGAATAAACATAAAAAAAAATAGGTGGACACGAGAGTTGAACCCAAGTGTTCTTTACTCTTAGTTTCAGTTTTCTTTGGCAAACTTGTTGTGTTCCATTTTTAGAGAGGCATGCTCATACAGACGAATTATTCCCCATGTCAACTATCGTATGGCACGTGAGTGGTGACTGGGTGAAATGACTTTAGATAATAAACAGTTAACACTGATTTGGTAGTTAAATATTTTAATGCATTTTAGAAAAATACAGGTGGCACCCCGAATTGTGATTTTACTGATCTTGCCGAGGATGAGGTTGATTTCTTGAAATTGTTGATTTAATGTTTCTTTAAACAAAAACACCATATATACAATAGTGCAGATGATAAACACGTGGTAGGAAAATCATGATCTTCTGTTTGAGTAAAGTGCGAAATGCTGTTTTATGTTTAAAATGTTTTCAGAACTCTGAAGACTCAAAGTTCTTTAGAAATAGAAATTATCGAGACCAGAGAATAACTGAAAGACTACCAAAATTGTTTACTTAACATGTGTTCTTTATTTTTGCCAAGAATATGCCTTCTAAAAGAAAAAAGTCACTTTTTATTGTGTAAATTAATGCCTTCCCTCCGTCTCTTCATCCCTTTGGTTCAGACTCCTAACGTCCACATGGGGCTAATGCAAAAGTCTCATTTTCCTGCTTCTAGTCTTGGTTCCTTCCAATAATTCTCCACAATACTATGAGAATGATTTTTTTTTAATAAAAATAATCTGATAAAGTTAAAAAAAAATCTTGGCATGACATTTGTTGCTGGTAGAATGAAGTCATGAAGACCAAGCTACTGAGCAGAACCCTTCTCCAACTTTCCTCTCCTCTGGTTCCAGACACATGAATAACTTTCTGCTTCCTGAAGGGGCCCATCTGCACATATTCACCTGTAAGTTGAGGTATACCAAGCCTCAGCTCCTTCCTATTTCTTTTTTCTTCATCATCAAACATCACTGAGTGCTCTGCATGTGGGAGGCATTGTGTTAGAAAAAAGCATATCACTGCTCTCTCTTATGGAGTTTACAGCTCAATACGGAAGAAACATTAAATAAGCAAAAATAATAATTGCATAGTTAAAATGTCAGTATTTTCCATGAAGAAAAAAATGCTCAGGTGACGTAAGAAAGACCAACAGGGAAACATCTGTACAAGTGGCCAGCGACACCTGCAGACTTGACACTGAAAACCTGAAAGGTCACTGCTACAGCGGATTGCACAAACGTAGTGCATTAAAGCACCACAGATGTATTATGTTACAGTTCTGGAGCTCAGAGGTCTGAAATGGGTTTTGTGGGGCTCAAGTCAAGATGTGGCAGGGCTGTGGCCCTTCTGAGGGTCTGGGGAAAACTCCGCTCTTTTTTTCCAGTTTCTAGAGGCTGTCTTCATTCATTTACTTACAGCCTTCTTTCATCTTCAAAGCCAACAGTCATTTCACTCTGCTGCTTCTATTTTCACATCTTCTTTCTCATTTCTCTCCCTTTCCTATAGTACCTTTGTGATTATGTTGGGCCCACCTGGATAATCCAGGATAATCTCCCCATCTCAAGACACTTAATCATATCTGCAAAGTCCATTTTGCTGTGAAAGGTAACACATTCATAGGTTCCAGGGATTTAAAAAATTAAAAAAAAAAAAAAGGATGTAGACATGTTTGGGAGTGGGAGCATTATTCCATCTACCACAGTATCCAATCATGCAACACTTCTCTTAGCTTCCTTCCCTAGTCTTTCCTGTGGGGAGGACATGGCACCCTGTGTCCTCTCTTGGGTCTGTGCAGTACTGACATAGCCCTATACCATATAGCTGTGATCTATTTATGAATCGCCTCCCCCAACTCTAAAATCCTGGAAGGCAGGGTCATTCCTAATTAATATTCAGATTCCCAGTAGCACATGGTATCTGATGTATAGTAAGCATTTCATAATTATTAGCTACAACTTAGTAGGTCCAGTGTTTTTGAGAACATTGTGAATGCTCACTTAACTGCTAAAAAAAATATGTCCTCTAAAATGTTCTACTACATGTGAGTTCATAAATAACATATTATTAAAATTTTATTAGAACTTTTTTTTTTTAGGTTAAAATAATGGCTAAGTGTGTGGGTATTGACACCAGACTGGCTAGGTTGGAATTCCAATTTTAAGAATTACTAGCTGATTTTGAGCATATTAAAAAAACAAAACAAAACAAAACAGGAGTGCTTGGGTGGCTCAGTCCGTTAAGCATCGGACTCTTGATCTCAGCTCAGGTCTTGATCTCAGGGTCCTCAGTTCAAGCCCCACATTGGGCTCCCCACTGCGTGCCAAGCCTACTTAGAAAAGAGTTGATGCCTTAGCTGCTTTGAATGTAAAATGCTAATGATGACACTGATCTCGCAGGGATGGGGTCAGATTAAGGGGATTAATAATGTAACATTGTTCAACTACTGCAATGAGTATTAGCTGCTGTTATTAACAAATGTCTATTGAGTGGTGATAATAGTTAAGGCAGGGATTCCGTTGAAATGTCACCTCTCTCTGATTACTGTATAACCAGAAGAAGATTTGAGGTAAGGTCAACACATTAATATCTGTTTCATTAGTAGACTTTACACACTTTGAGAAGTCTGTTGTGCACACAGAAGTGCCTGGGAGACTGAAGTTCAGTTTTAGAGTGTTTACAATTTTTAACTTACAAAACGGGATTTTAAAAATACCTATTAAAAACTGATGGGTGGCAAAACTTTGACATTTCCAGAGATGAAGACTTGTTTCTGTGACAGCGGTCAAATGTCAGGTAACCTTTGATAATTTGACTGAAACTCATCTTGGTGACAAAAAAAAAAAAAAAAAACCCGCAACAAAAAACAGGTTGTTTAGGTGTTTAGGGACAAGTCTTGATATCCAAGGAGAATGTGAAGGGTATTACCTTAACCACAGAAAACGAGGCTTTCACTGTGGACTATCTTTCAAAGGTTAAAACACTATTTCATTTTGTGTTCTATTCCCATGTGAATGCTTCCTGGCATTGTCTTTTAATTGGGAGTATTATTCTTTTCTTATTTGAAGATAAATTACATTTTACTGTGGATATTTTCCAAGATTTGTGGCTAGGCTCTATGGTTTATTATGTGCTTTCAGTTTTTTGTCAGGTTTTATATCTTTTAATCTTCAGAATTTCAACAGATGGTGACTCTTCCTGGAGGTTAGATGAGCAATTAAAATGCTGTCTGCTTGCTTTGTGTCAGTGCATATGCTATTCACATTTCGTGCTAAATGTGAACAAGCCACACAGTCTTCTTTTGCCTTCCTTTCCTCTTTGGGAATTTAGGAATAGAAATATTCATTCTTCCTGACTGCTGTGAGGAATGAGTCATAGGAAAGATGTGACATCAAGCCTGGTTAATATCCACCAAAGCTGGGCAAAACTGTAGATCCTCAAACTTGCTCCTAAGAGTAGTTTTACCAATGACTGTCCTCAATAGGGGTTCTCAGTACAGAGTTAAATAATGTAAGGAAGGAAAGGCATAAATTAACCTTCAGAACAAGAAATAAATTGCCCAGAAGTACTTGTCTGTGTGCCTTGAAGGCAATGTGTCATCCTGGAGATATAATCCTCTGCTTTCTTAACAGTTAATACCCATTTTCAACTGTGCCACAAGTTATACAGACGTCTATAGATTTTGTTATAGCTTCACTACCTGGAGCCCTACTACAAATTCAATGAGATGTTAAATTGTACTAGAACCATAAAGGGTTTTGATGAAATTCAACAAACTTACTGCACATGTCTACGGTGGATAAAGTTCTAAATGCCAGATGGAGGGTCTATCTTGGGAATCAAAAAGGTAAATAAAATCTTAGACTAGAAGGAACTTACAATACATTTTGAACAGACAGAAATACATTGCCATTGCCTAGAGGGCACTCAGTAACTGTTTATTAAACAATTGGTAATTGTCCTGGGAGGGGTAAAGGACTGCTGTTGAAACACAGTAGGACTGATTTCGCGTGGGAGTACTAGGGAAGACTGGTCAGCACAGGCAGTATTTATGATCAATTTTCAACAAAATAGATGAAGGTTTTGAGAAGGGCTCTTGGTATTGGCACTGGCACGTTCTGGGTTACAGATCTGGGAAATCATTTGCTATAACTAGGGGACTGTAAGCACGTTGGTGTGGCTGGAGATTGTAGCTTTGGCCATGGAGAAGAGAGGAAAATGGGGCTGGAAAGGACATTGAAGGCCAGATTACAGGGGCCTAAAATGCTAAGAGTTTGAACTTTAGACCATGGGTAACCCCAGAAGTTAAAAATATAGGCTGTACTGTGCTATCAAACCTGTTCTCTAAATAAAAAAGTCTGATTTGTACTGTTTACCAACTTTCCTAGTATAAGTACTCCCACTGTGACTGATTTCAAGGTACCAACCTATCCCTAAACTCCGAGCCGGGAAGAAATGTCTATCGTCAGTACTTGTCTGCTAGTATGAGCTGGTTCAGGCATGGACAGGATCGGTTATGCTCAGTGATGTGTCTTAGAAAGTTTATCCTGGCATCTGGTTAAAGAATGGAATGGAGACAGGAGTCAGAGAATCAGTTGAGAAACTAAACTGTAATTCAGGTGAAAGATGAAGCCTGGAGTGTGGAGTGCGGATGCAAAGCTGAGACAGATTAAGGAGAAAACGCTCAGCAGAGGCCAGGTTTCTCAGACACCATCTCAGGATGGATTCTGAGACATCTGTGAAGTCCCTGAAACCGGATGCACGTGTGTGTGCGTGTATGTGTGTGTGTGTGTGTGTGTGTGTGTGTGAGTGCCTTTTGGGTGTGAGTTTTTATTAGATTTTTCAATTGGCCTATGCCTCCCACCTTAAAATTTGACAGAATTTGATTAGTTATACGTGGTGTAAAAGGAACGTGGGTGATGGAGAGTCAAGTGGCAGATGATTTGGAGATTTGTAACTTGGGCGACTAGAAAGGTATTATACCATTTCTGAGACAGACAGTGAAAAACAGGGCCAGGATCCGAGGATTAAACACCCTAAGGAAATGTGGTCGTTTAAAAAAGATTTTTTAGGAGCGTCTGGGTGGCTCAGTCGGTTAGGCGACTGATTTCAGCTCTGGTCATGATCTCATGGTCCGTGGGTTCGAGCCCCACATCGGGCTCTGTGCTGACTGCCAGCTCAGAGCCTGGAGCCTGCTTCAGACTCTGTGACTCCCTCTCTCTCTGCCCTTCCCGTTCACGCGGTCAATTTCTCTCAGAAATACATTAAAAAAAAAAAAAACCCATAAAAAAATTTTTTTAAATGTTTTTTTTTTTTTTTAATTTATTTCTAGGAGAGAGAGAGAAAGAGAAACAGTATGAGCAGGGGAGGGTCAGAGAGAGAGGGAGTCACAGACTGAAACAGGCTCCAGGCTCTGAGCTAGCAGTCAGCACAGAGCCCGACGCGGGGCCCGAACCCACGAACCACGAGATCATGACCCAAGCGAAAGTCGGACGCTTAACTGACTAAGCCACCCAGGCGCCCCTAAAAAAAAATAAAGATTTTTTAGAGCAGTTTTAGGTTCACAGCAAAATTAAGAAGGTACAGGGATTTTTCATATACCTTGTGCCCCCACACCAGTACAGTTTCCCCCATTATCAACATCCCCCACCAGAGGGATCCATTTGTTAGAACAGGTGAGCCTAATCTGGCACATTGTAGTCACTCAAAGTCCGTAGTTCAGAGTTCAGGGTTGGTGTACATTCCCGTGGGTTTGTACAAATGTATAATGATGTGTATCCATTGTTAGCATATCACATAGGGTAGCTTTACCTTCTGTGCTCTGTCCCGTCGCTCCCTTAACCCCCGGCAACCACTGAATTTATTATAATCTCCATAGTTTTGCCTATTCCAGAAGGCCATACATGTGGAATCATACATTATGTAGCTTTCTTAGATTGGCTTTTTTCACTTAGTAATATGCTTAAGTTTCCTCCCTGTATTTTCATGACTTGATGGCTTCCTTTCTTTTTAGCACTGAATTATATTCCATCATCTGATTGCACCACAGTTCACTTACTCACTTACCTACTAAGGGGCATCTTGACCACTTCTAAGTTTTGACAATTATGAATAAAGCTGCTATAAACATCTGTGCACAGGTTTTTGTGTGGACGTAAGTTTTCAGTTCATTTAGTTAAATACCCAGGCGCATGATGTTGGATCATATGGTAAGAATAGGTTTAGTTTTGTAAGAAACCAAACTATCTTCCCAAGTGGCTGCACTAGTTTGCATTCCCACCTGCAACAAAGGAGAGTTCCTATTGCTCCGCATCCTCGCTAGCATGTGGGGTTGTCAGTGGTCTAGACTGGGGCCGTTCTACTAGGTGTGTAGCCATATTTCATTGTTTTCATTTGCATTTCTCTGATGATATATGATGTCATTGCTTTCTTTATTGGGTAGTGGGGAGGGAAAGTGGGAGAAGGATAGAATGTTAGGCAGGCTCCATGCCTAACCAGGAGCCCAGCACAGGGCTCAATCCCACGACCCTGGGATCATGACTTGAGCCAAGATCAAGAGTCAGACTCTCAGCTACCTGAGCCACTCAGACGCCTGGGATGTTCATGTTAAAAATCAGGTTATTTTCTTATTGAGTTTCAAGTGTTTGTATATTTCAGAAAACAGGCCTTTATCAGATGTATCCTTTGCAAGTACTTTCTCCAAGTCTGTGGCCTATCTTCTAATTCTCTTGACATTGTCTTTTGCAGAGTAGAATTTTTCATTTTAATGAAGTCGAGCTTATAATTATTTCTTTCATGGATTGTGCCTTTCGTGTTGGATCTATAAAGCCATCACCAAACCCAAGGTCACCTAGGTTTTCTTCTGTGTGATCTAAGAGTTTTATAGTCTTGTGTTTAATATTTAGATGTGTGATCTATTTTGTGAAGCATGTGAGGTTGGTTTTTAGATTCTTTTTTTTTTTTAAAAATTTTTGCATACGGATGGCCAACTGTTGCAGCACTGTTTACTGAAAAGATGATCTTTGCTCTATTGTATTACCTTTGCATCTTTGTCATAGGTCACTAGGCTCTACTTATATGCCTCTATTTCTGGGAGTAAAGGTGGTATTTATAAGAATTTTAGAACAAAATAACTTGCAATGCAGCACACAATACATGAAGCACAAGAAAATTGGGTGCTAAAATCAATTTTATCACTAATTAGGTAAACATAGAAGAACTCAATACAGGTTTTTTGTTGTAGGAAAAAATGGCAGTTTTAATTATATCTCCAAACCGACTCAAAGATCCTTTTGATAAGAAAGAGAGAGTAGAAAAAAAAAAGTGGAGGGGGAAAGAAAGGGGAAAGAGGAAGAGGAAGACAAAGAAGAAGGTCCAGTTTTAGTTTAAAGGTTTTTTTCTTCCTTTTTCAAGCCATATGTGGTGGCAGCTATCAGAGTTAACAGGAAATGCAGTATAGTGGAAAAAATATAGGCTAGAAAGTCAGAACTTCCTTAGTTTATATCTTTTTGGCTTTATAACCTTCAGCAAATAACAGTCTAATTCTTACTGAACTCATTTTTAAAATGGAAGCTAAAATCTAATTTTCAAACCATTGTAAAGATTGGAGATAATGTCTATAAAAATCTGATGATAATTGTTCAAACTATTTTTAAAGCAAGATAATTCTTCGGTATTTATTATCATGAAATCTGATTTGCTTATGATATATATACTTTAATTTGCAGTATGAATAAAAAATTAGAAGGTGTAGGTAAGTAAAATTTTATGCCCATGGGGCTTGTGATTATTATGGCTTCCCTCTAATCAAGTGTTACCTTAACTTACAGATATATTAAAAAAAATTAAAAAAAATTCCATGCAACTAAAGTCAGTGAGACTCCAATGTCTGCCCATCCTTTAATGGATTTCAATAAAAACTGACTTTGTTGGTTCATAATCAGTATGAACTGGAGCAGGAACTACTTGGAGTTTAGAACTTGAGTCGGATCATTTTTAATAATTTGCCTCTGGCCTTCTTTTGTCTTGCTGAAAGATGACCATTTCAAATGAATCTTTGTGAATTGAAGAATTTCAGTTCTTATCTTTATTAAATGATAAAATATGACAATAGGCTCTAAAGGTTTCTCCTTAACATATTAAAAAAATTGATTTAAGAAATAAAACAGTTTAGGTAGTTTCCTATGGCTACTGTAACAAGTTATCACAAATTGGTGGCTTAACAAAAGAGAAATGTATTTTCTCACAGTTCTGAAGGCCAGAGTCTGATATCAAGGTATCTACTTTCTAATGGGAGACTCCGTTCCTTGCTTCTTACAGCTTTTAGTGGTTGCAGACATTTTTTAGTGTTACTTCACTTGTGGCTGTATCACTTCAATCTGCCTCTCTTTACTGTGTGTGTGTGTGTGTGTGTGTGTGTGTGTGTGTGTGTATGCATGTGCGTATGTGTGTAATCTCCCTTTACCTCTCTCTCATAAAAAAAAAAAAAAATTTGTATTAGCATTTAGGATCCAAGATGATCTCCTTACTACAAAACACATCCTCATAAAATCTATAAAGATCCTTTTCCAAGTAAGGTAGCATTTAGTCTTTTGACTATATGGTGATATTCACAGGTTCGGGTGCGTAGGGAATGAATGTTATCTTAGCCTTTGGAGAGTTCCCCCACCCCCGCCAGACTACCACAGTGGTTGGTATAAATTTAATGTAAACAGAAGCATTGTTTAAAATAAATTCTTTTTAGAAATCCTGCTGAGAGTAAAACAAAATATGTGATGAGATACAGAGACAAAAGAAGATTCTTTTAGAGAGAAGAGATTCGTACTTCACCTTGGTCATGCCTAAAGCCTTCATGAATTGTTTCTTTTTACCTTAATAGCCAGTGGTTGCTTTTGTGTTCCTTAATTTCAACCGTAGTTGGGTGAAGGAATCTAGGGATTCTGTGGGAAGCTACAAAAAAAAAAATGTACTGGGAGTTCACACACCCTGCAGATCTACATGTGCCTTTTACTTCTTTACTTTCCTCTTTGGAATATTCCATCTTTCCCAGGGAGGCTGGGAACAATCAGTGCCAGTAGGTACCATTTATACAGAAGATATTTAATAAATAGTAGACTCCTCTATGAGACTTTAGCCTTTTCTTTTATAGTGATGCATCCACATTTTAGGTCACAAAGCTGGCCTGATTAAGAATCTTATTGTTGGGGCCCCTGGGTGGCTCAGTCGGTTAAGCGTCCAACTTAGGCTCAGGTCATGATCTCACAGTTCAAGGATTTGAGGCCCACGTCAAGCTCTGTGATGACAGCTCAGAGCCTAGAACCTGCTTTGGATTCTGTGTCTCCCTCTCTGTTCCTTCCTGCTCACACTTTGTCTCTCTCAAAAATAAATAAAAGATTAAAAAAGAAGTCTTGTTGCCAACCTGAAGGTAATTATTTTAAAGCCCAGGTTGAAAAAAGTCAACACAAACAAAAATCAAAGAAAGGATAAAGAAATATAAAAACTGGTACTTTGAAAGGTGCAATAAAACTATGACAATCAGACAAGGAAATAGAGCATAAAAATTTTTGACATTCATATTAAGGGAGCATAAAATCACAGATATGGAAGTAATTTTCAAATTGTGAGAGATTATGAAACTTTGTATAACTTTAAAAGATGGGGTACCTGGGTGGCTCAGTCGGTTAAGCGTCCGACTTTGGCTCAGGTCATGATCTTATGGTTCGTGGGTTCAAGCCCCGCATCAGGCTCTGTGCTGACAGCTGGCTCAGAGCCTGGAGCCTGTTTCAGATTCTGTATCTCCCTCTCTTTCTGACCCTCCCCTGTTCATGCTGTCTTTCTCTCTCTCCCTTTCAGAAATCAATTTTAAAGAAACATTCAAAAAAGAAATTTAAAAAAATTTAAAAACTAAGAGAATACATGGCAAGAAATTTAAGGATCTAGAGAAAATGATTTCATACTAAAAAAATACTATGAAAAACTGACTCAAGGAGAGACAAAATATCTAAACGGATTGGTCACTATTAAAGATCCTACAAGTGTAACTGAAAAGTCACCATATTAAGGAGCCTGGTTTTGTAGCTGAGTTTGAACAAATTTTTAAACAGAATATACTTCTTAGGGCATTTAAACGATTTTAAACAAAAAAAAATTATTATGAAGCATAAACCTAATACAAATATGTTATACTTAATATGAAAAAGAAAAAATAGATCAAATTCATTCATAAGTATGTAAAAACTCTCATATCACCAAATTTAGTAATAAGGTGAGATTTGTTCAATATAACCAAATAGGATTTATTATAAGAAAATGAGCTTAATTTGAAAAAAATAAGAAATATATAATCATTAATATAAGTACATGTACAAATTATAAAGGAATTTCAAGTTTATAGAAGTTAATAAAAAGGCTTTGATAAAATTTAATAAACATTGTAAATGAAAATAGTGACTAGAATGAAAATGGAATATTACCCATGTTAATCTTGGTTGGTGTATTTACAATACTTATGCTTTTCTCAATACCTTTTTGTAAATTTCAAAATCTACATATCAAATTTAAAAAGAACACAAGCAAATGTTTAAACATAATCAAGACTATTTGCTAAAGCCAAAAGCAAATATTATACCAAATGTTATACCAAATGTTGGATAATAAAGTCATTTCAATTAAAATCAGGAATAAGACAGGAGTACCCCCATATTACCTCTAGGTATGATATCAAAGGTGATTCTGGCAAATGTAGTAAAAAGTTTTAAATATTAGAAAAGGAGAAATAAAAGTTTCATTTGCAAATGATATAATTATACATGTAGCAAGTCTAAAATATCTACCAAAGTGAGTTTTATTTATTTAAAAAAATCTTTTTTAATGTTTATTTTTGAGAGAGAGAGCGCGCAGGAGTGGGGTAAGAGAGAGAGCGAGAGGGAGAAACAGAATCTGAAGCAGGCAATAGGATCTGAGCAGTCAGCACAGAGCCCAATGCCGGGCTCAAACCCACGAACTAAGAGATCATGACCTGATCCAAAGTTGTACATTTAACCAACAGAGCCACCCAGATGCCCCTACCAAAATGAGTTTTAAAATTAGTGGGGAACTTGTTCAGTATTGACACATTGAGAATTCACCATAAAATTAACAGCATGATATCAGTATTAAAATAATGAAAAATATTGGTAGAAGATTAGAGTCCTAAAATAAATTCTTGAATGCATATGGAAACTCTATAGAAATGCTGGCATTTCAATTCTGCATAAAATATGATGGTTTATTTTATAAATGTAGTGGTGTTACTGACATTAATACGGAAGAAAGGTAAAGTGGATTCCATATCATATCATGTACAAAATGTACTCCAGATGGGTTAAGAATTTAAGCCTAGAGTACAAAACAATATGTTAGAAGAAAATTTAGTATATTGTATATTTCAAATTTTGGGTACCTTTTCATTTATTAGTTGGGAAACTCAGAAAAATGAAACCTACAACACTTGGGGGTCTAAAATATACATTAAAAAATAACAGTAAAAGACACTATAAGCAATAGTAAAAAATAAAGTTTATCTTGAGAAAAACATTTGCAACAAATGTGTAACTCAAAGGGTTAAAATCTCAGTTGATTTTTATGAAGTTTGAAGCAAAAGCAAAAAATAAAATTGGGCAAAAAATAAAAAAATTCAATCTCTCAAAAAGGAAATGCAGGTGGCCAAAACCTATGAAAATATGCTCAATCTCATGAATAGTTAGGAAAAAGCAAATTCGAGGTGACAGGCAAGAAAGAGATCCAGCTGCTCCCTTCTGCTATTTCTAATGGGACTTTTCTTCCAGAGGGGCCACAAGGTGGTCACCCCAAGAAGTCACTCAAAGTGAGCTTGCTGACTCTGCTCATGTTCGCTCTTACTCTATGTTACAACTCCTATAATCTAGAGTATTTTATACCTTTATACTTTCAAGTATTTTGTTCAGGAAATGTCTGCAGAAGTTCCATGTCTAGGGTAGGAGTTACATACATATAAAGGTAACTTAAAATATGAGGGGGTAGGTAGAAGAATGCTATAGAGAACCCTTAGAAAGGCTCAAACCTTGCCAACAGAGGTCAGGGTGGAGAAGACCAGTCACATCACAAAGGTATTCTTTTCTCAGTTCCTAGGTTATTAAAACTGCATTCCAGGGACACCTGGGTGGCTTAGTCAGTTAAGCATCTAACTCTTGATTTCAGCTCAGGTCGTGATCCCAGGGTCGTGGTATTGAGCCCTACGTTGGGTTCCATGCATGGAGCATGGAGCCTGCTTAAGATTCTCTTGTTCTCTTTCTCTCTCTAAAAAATAAAAAACCCAAAACAAAAAAATAATAATTGTATTCTATGTGTAGTTTCATAACAGCTTGTAGAGTCTATAGTAATGTCATCTCTCCTGTTCCTGTCTTGTTAATCTGTGTCTTCCCTTTTATGATCATCTGTCTGTATAGTCAGGGTTTTATATTGATTTGCTCAAAGAACCAGCTTTATTTTTCATGGTTTTTCTCTAGTGCTTTTCTTTTTCCATTTCCTGGATTTCATTCATCTTCATAATTTTATTGCTTTCTGCTTACTTTGCATTTAATTTGCTCTATTTAAAAATTTTTTTATAGTTTATTTAGGGGCAACCTGAAGTCACTGTTTTGAGAACTCAATTTTTTTAATAAAAGCATTTTGCTGTATATATTTCCTTTTGTGTACTGCTTTATCAGGACCCCATATATATTGATATGCACAGTTTTCGTTGTCATTCATTTTAAAATATGTTTCTTTAAAAAAATGTTTTAAATATTTTTAAGAAAGAGAGAGACAGAGCACTAGCAAGGAGGAGAAGAAAGAGAGGGAGACACAGAATCTGAAGCAGGCTCCAGGCTCTAAGCTGTCAGCACAAAGCTCCATGTGGGGCTCAAACCCATGGACCGTGAGATCATGACCTGAGCCAAAGTCAGATGCTTAACCAACTCAGCCACCCAGACACTCCAATATCTATCTACTTAGATCCATTAGTTATTTTGAAGGGTATTTAGTTTCCAAATATTTAGAGATTTTTCCAGGAATCTGTTATTGATTTAATCTCATTGCAGTCAGATGACATATTCACATGTCTTAAATTGTTTGGAAGTCATCTGAGGTTCCTCTAATGGCCTAGAATATGGCTTATCTTGGTAACTGTTCTGTGCATGTGCAAATACTGTATCCTGCTGCTGTTGGGTAATATATTCTGTAAATATTAGGTGAATTTGTTTAAACCTGATTTATTCTTAAAGCGTCTCTATTCCTGATTTTCTCACTTTATAAATTTAGTTTCTATCAATGTTTATAATTCTGAAATATTGACATCTGCTCTTTAAGTTACTATGTACAGTGACATACAGCTCCCTCTAGTGACTAAATTCAAGTTTTCATATTTAAAAAAATAACTTGTTTCTGAAGGTTTCCAGAAATGTATTTAGTAACAAATACTTTGTGATTACAAGTTCTTTTTAAATATGTCTCAGCTAAAATTTTGTGATATATATATGTGTGTACATATATATGTTTCATATATATATATGAAACTAAGTTTAAAAATCATTTTATCACTACAGGGGCCTACACATCTATATCATCTTGCTAATCTTTTTGTCAACTCACATATTGTCTAGAATGTTTATATATAAATTGTATAGTATAAATTGAAAGATGAGTCGCTTTATCTCAAACATGCAAGTTGATCAACTAGAAACTCTATGTCTACATAGGTTCTATAAATTCTTCATTCCCCAAATGAAGTATTCCATGTATAGTAATTAAATACCTATTATGTGCTGTTAGAATTATGTCTCTCCAAAATTCGTGTGTTGAAGTCTTAACCCTCAGTTCTTCAGAAGGTGGCCTTACTTGGGGATAAGATCTTAAGTTGAAATGGATTGATCAGGTTGGTCTCTATCAAATACTATAGATCTTTTTATAATCAGGGAATTTGGAAACAGAATGTATGAGCATTTAAGAGGCCATCTATACGCCGAGGACAAAGACCAGGAACAGATTTTTCTCTCAGAGCCTTCAAAAGGAACCAACCCTATTAACATTGATTTTGGACTTCTGGCCTCCAGAACAATGGGACGATAAATTTCTGTAATTTATGCCACCTACTTTGTGGTACTTTGTTACAGAAGCCATAGAAAACTAAAACGTGTGCCAAACCCAGAACTCAGGGCAACATATTCAGAGGTAAAGAGTGTTGTCCCCATGCCAAGAAATTCAGTATCTAGTAGAAAAATCATCTTGTAAGCTTTCAATGTATATAGCCAATTAAATTTATGACACAGAGCAGGCACATGAGATCCAGATCTGATCAGGACATGGAGCATCTGGTCTTTGAACTAATCTGGAAGATGGAGATAATGAAGTTTGGGGGGAAAAGGAGTGACATCTTCAAAGATGGCAACAAAATAGCCAGCCTGTTACATCACGATGACCAGCAGTTGGAAGTAAATATTTGATATGGTTGGAATTTAAGTTGTTCAAAGCATGTGGTCAGGAAGACCAATACCATGAGGACAACAAATAAGCCTTGTGTAAGGGGCTGGCAATCTAGTTATAGGGACAAGACTTAAATGTGAGGAGCACAGAAAAGATAAACATACCATTAAGTATAAATAAATATTAGCTATATAAAGCAAGAGCAATAATAACTTGCAGTTTAAATAAGTATAGAATCAAACAATACCACAAAAGGTAGGAAACATAGAGTAAATATATTCTCGGGTCCTTGTTGGCAAATGGTAAAAATATTCATCTGGAACAGATTCTAACATGTCAAAATTATATGATAATATTTAGGATGATAACCATTGAAAGGCAATAAAAGAATATATAACAAGTTAGTGGAGAAAAGTATAATAAAATAAAAACACCTGATTAATCAACAAGAAGGCAAAAGAGAAAAGGAACAAAAAACAATTAAACAAATAGCAAATAAGAAGATGGTAGAATTAAATCCAAATGTGCCCACCATTAGTTTATAGCAAGTAATTATCAAATTAAAAGGCAGAGATGGGTTAATAACAAAAACAAAACAGCTACAAAACTTTAGCGTATGATGCTTACAAAAGACATATCTCAAATATCAGGACACAGAGGATAAAAGCAGAATAGAAAAAGAGATATACTACGCAATCACTAACCAAAAGGAAGCTATGTAGCTAAGCTGTAATATATATTTTAAAGTAGATGTTAAGGCCATAAGTATTATGAGAGACAGAGGTCACTTCACCAGACAAAGTTCCAAATTCGTCTGCAACTAGTAACATAGCCTCACAATCTATAAAAGAAAAACAGGTAGTACTAAATGAAGAAAGTGACAAACCACAGTCCTAGTGAAAAGTTTCATCACACGTCTCTCCACTGGACAGCCACCACAGTGTTTATGTAATTATAGCTCCATGGTTTTGACATTGCTGTTTCAGCTGAGTCAACAAAAGGTAACAGTTTACAAAGACGGGGAAATGAGAATGAAAAATAATCTTTGAAAATATATACATATATTTTTAGTTTATTTTTGACAGACAGAGGAGCATGAGCCAAGGAGGGGAAGAGAGAGGGAGAGGCAGAATCTGAAGCAGGCTCCAGGGTCCCAAGCTATCAGCACACAGCCCAATGTGGGACTCAGACCCACAGACCATGAGATCATGACCTGAGCTGAAGTCCGATGCTCAACTGACTGAGCCACCCAGGTGCCCCCTTCTTTGAAAATATTTTTAAAAATCTATTCCAAGTCACATTTTAAAGTTAAATAAGCAAAACTACTCTTGCAACTGTATTTAAATGAAATTTCTCAGATTAATTTTTCTAGTCAGAGTTGATTTCTTCTCTACAATTTTACCATATGTGTGATCAAGAACTTATATTTTAAATTTATGTAGCAATATATCCAACATGGTGAAAGAAATTTTAATTACTAATGATGTGAAATATAAAAATGCTAATGGACTTTAGGAGAGCCTAGTTTCAAAAAACCCAGGGATTTCATATTTATAAAAGTTTATATGGCTTCCAAGTAAGGTCTGTTGACAAAGAGTCATATATCGCTTTCTGGAGAACATCAGAGATTCAGGTAGAGCAGAGTTATAGCAAAGGTTCTTTCTAGCCTTTGTAATTCTGAGTCTCCATCAGGTACTGAGGACGATAGTAACAAATGGCCAAATACTTCTAAAAATAGAGATTGTCATTTAAAGGAAGTGAGCCCAGTGAAAGCCAACACTTAGTGTATCATGGTTTGATTTTGCTCCTGAAGCAAATCTGGCTGTAACTGTCTTTTGGATTTCTTTCCCTGCTACTCCTGTGTTTCTTGCATATTTTTTTCTTAATTCTGCCTGCAAATATTTCTTAACTAAACACCAGTTTCAAATGTTCCATGTTTTTCATTTTGTGTGCTGCATTTCAAACAGATGGGCTTTCTTCCTGCTATTTTAAGATAGAGAAAAGGAGAGACCAGGGGAATTAAAGTAATTCCTATATTAGATGTGTATTTCAGGTTGCTTTGATTCTCTCAGGTGCTTTAGAGAGAGTTATACATTCCTCTTCATCGCTAGCTCTCCTGCATCCTACTCACAGATCAATATTCATGGCTAGTCCTCTGGTGTCTCCTACTCACAGATCAATAAGCGCTGCTCTCAGGCATACTAACCTCTTGGCATAATCAGCTTCTCGTTCAAATATGCCATCTGTGCTCCACCAGGGACATCTCTCGCTCTCTCTCTCATGAAACTGGCAATAGTGACAAAGTACATTTGAATTCCTCGTCCTCATAATCATCAAGCAGTCTGTGGTTCTCATTTGTAAATACAGCCTCCTCTATTTGGGAAACTCCTACTGCCTGTTACAGTAAATCAAAGTTCACATTTATTTTCCATGCTGGAGAATGAATGCCTCACGGTATTTCTCTTAGACCTCCGCTCATTCTACAGTGCTTTTCCACGTTCCCCCAAACAAACAGCCTCGTACTTTGCCATCACGCTTTTTTTGCCCAAATCTACCAACAAGGAGGCTGAAGGAGATTGGATAGCCATCTCCATGGGAGCCGTCAGACCAGTCTCTAATCAAACCTACAGGTTGCTGCTGCTCAGGAGATATTGGTTCTCTGCCCAGACATTAAGTGTGATTGCTCAGGGGCAGTGTGCAGGGAAGCATCACAGCGCCTATGAAACCACGCTAACTCATCAGAGATTTATTTCCCCCTTTAATATCTGGAAGCAGCAACACAAACAAAAAAGGGAAGCTCTGACCATCAACCAGCACTCTCACTAGGTCTAAGCATATTTCAGGACAGGTTAGGATGCTACTAATGAAAAGATGTCTCAATCTGTCTTGATTGACACACATTCCAGTGGGTTTTCTGTTTGTTTTCTTTATTTAACAATGAATAAATGGCTGAATGCTGCATAAAAATATTTTCCTGGCTGACTTTAAACCTTTCAATACCGGGGCCCCTGGGTGGCTCAGTCAGTTGAACCTCTTGATTTCCACACAGGTCTTGTCCTAAGGTTGTGGGATTGAGTACTGGGCTCTGTGCTATGTGGAGCCTGCTTGAGATTCTCTCTCTCCCACTCTCCCCTACTTGTGCTCTCTAAAATAAAATTTTAAGTTAAAGAAATAGGGGCACCTGGGTGGCTCAATTAAGCATCCGACTTTGGCTCAGGTCATGATCTCACAACAGAGCCCAGTTTGGATCCTCTGTCTCCCTCTCTCCCTGTCCCTCCCCTGCTCTCTCAAAAATAAATAAACATTAAAAAAGAGATCTTCCAATATTTCAAGAGTACATTTGAAAAATGATGCCAATGGAAAGTATGTGAGGTTAGCCTCCTTGGATAGTCCCAGAGAAGCAGGACAGATTAGTCAATTCAGAGAACAGATTTTCTTTGGGGCTTTAGGAGTGACAGAAACAATTGTCATTTGCGTTGCTAAATTTTGTATCATTTGCAAAACAATGAAGGCTGTAGCTCCATAGTAGAAGACCTAACATTTCCTTTGGCGACCAAATGATCAACTACTGATGTCAAAGTTAAGTGCAGTTTTAAAAATAGCATATTAGGAGTCTACAAAATGTTCATAATTCCCCCTAAATGCTTTCAACTTCTAAAATAATATGAAAAAAATGGAATAGGTGGCTTGGTTTATTGTTGTCACTTGTAGTTGATATTTGGTCAGAGAAATACTAATCAATTCTAAAATATTGAATAAGAACCTACTAAATGTCAGGTGCTATATAAAGCATTGATGTTGGAGAGGAAAAACATGTATAGAGATGTACAGGATTATTCTTAATATAAGTTTGCTGTTTTATAGATCAGCTAGATTTCTAAAAAGGTACATGTAAATCAAATTCTATAGATTTTTTTTTTTAATCTAAAAGGAGATCTTTCTCTCTATATATATATATGTATACAGACATATAACCTCAAGTTAGATTGGAAGGTGGATTTTGAATTTTTCTCAGAATACTTGGAAGGATGCAGTAAACATTGTAGGCACTCAAAATTATTGAGGTTAACACACTGATTCAATGAGAGCAGTTCATGATACAGAGACCAAGTAAGTCATCTCAGAAAGTCCTCTCCTAGGTTAAAGCATAGATTTTTTTTTTCCTAGGGATGCACAGAAAGTTTGAATACAAAAGAATTATTCTATTCCCCTTAAGTCCCAGCTATATTTCATATTCCAAATCCAAAATGATCATTCCTGTTAGAGTCGCAACTTTTTTTTAACTTTTTTTTTAATGTTTTATTTATTTCTAGGAGAGAGAGAGAGACAGCGTGAGCAGGGGAGGGTCAGAGAGAGAGGGAGTCACAGACTGAAACAGGCTCCAGGCTCTGAGCTGGCAGTCAGCACAGAGCCCGACGCGGGGCTCGAACCCACGAACCGCGAGATCATGACCCAAGCGAAAGTCGGACGCTTAACCGACTAAGCCACCCAGGCGCCCCTAGAGTCACAACATTTAGATGCTAGTTTTCATCCCCAGAATCTAAAATTTAAGTCTTTTTTTTTTTTGTTTTCCTATAGAATTGCGTTCAAGTTGGTGAGTTCAACTTTTCTGTCCTAAGTTTGAATAACAGAAAGTAAAGATGTGTTCTTTGTGAAGAATTGGTATTTGGCAAAATAATAAATTAATTCAGTGAATCGATATATGGCAAAAATCACTCTTCCATGTGAATGATTAAATATTGAGGATCAGTAGCATCACCAAGGCCTTTATCGTTAGATTCCTTACATTGTATAGCAGATAGCTGTATACATGTTTATATTCCTCACAAGAATATGTGCTGCTAGACAGTGGGTGTTTATGCCTTGTTTAGTTTGTGGTCCCATTTCTTTTTATTCTATTTTTTTAAATAATAGAAATAAAAAAATGTATATTTTATTTTTTTGAGAGAGAGACAGAGTGTGAGCGGGGGAGGGGAAGAGAGCAAGGGAGACACAGAATTCGAAGCAGGCTCCAGGCTCCAAATCCAGTTGTCAGCACAGAGCCTGACCCTGGGCTGGAACCCACAATTGTGAGATCACGTCCTGAGCTGAAGTCGGTCACTTAACCGGCTGAGCCACCCAGGTGAAACTTGGAAACCTTTTTTCCACATGTGATTCTGCCTTAAGCCACGGAAGAAGGTTACAGCTTCAGTGAGGCTCAGTTTCCTTCCACAGTGCTTCTATAATAACACAATTTTATCATGTTTCTTGAATTGTAGGTTTACTTCTGTTATCAAAGGTGGGACTATTTCCTGTTTAACTTCATTTCTTTTAATGCCTGAGGTAGTGTTTCCACACAGTGGGCATTTGATATATGTCTGTGAATGTATGAATGAAGAAAGTGATTTTTACCCAGTTTTAAGAGTGTGCAAGGGTTTCATTTCATGGGTCTCTACAGACAATGTGTTCATTTTAAGAATCTTGATGTTTATTTGGGAAAACTAGCCACTAATTCCAAGGGATCAACTTGCCCCGAGCAAAGAACAATGTTCAAAGACACAGCTGTCTCATGCATCAAGGCATGATGAAGCTAGGAGAGAAAATAAATTATCCAATTTGTTATTAAGCTGGCAAATTTTTGAAGGTACACAGACCAGAAGGTAGTGATGGAAATTTACTTTTAGTCCTCTCATCCAGTATAAATAGAAAACAAAATTCCAAGGAAGGAAAATTTTGTTTTACAGGGTGAAAAATAGAGAAGTATCTATTTTGTGTTGCATAGACACCCTTAAGTATTTAAAGAGACAGAAAATAGACTACAGTCCTCAGTAGAGCAAGATAGATTTTCATATTTTTTATTATTTTATATGAATCATTGGAGTTCTGTTAAAAAAAACAGCAGCTCCTACTACAAATTATTCTGTGCACATTTACTATTCATTTAATGTTGGGCAAGTCACTTATGCTCTCAGATTCTCAATAGCCTTATCTGCCAAACAGTTGGTTGAGAATTTATGAGTAGGACTAATGAATGTCAAATATGTAGTGAAATGTCAGATACATATTAGATGCTCCATAACTAATAGGTGTTTGATCATCACCATCATAATGATCATTGTGAGTCATTATTATGAAGATTAAGTTAAAGTTTAGAACAGATTTTGAATTCAGGGCAAAAAATATTACCAATAGTTCACACTGTTAATAAACAGAGCATACTGTGCTCTTCCCAAATCATCCTGTTCCCTAGTAAAGGCAATTAAATGAACTACCAAGTCACTGGCTTTAGTTTAACTGAGTTAGAGGAAGACACACATAGTTATATATGTACTAAATTTCAATGGGCTCCTAGAAAATTTGCAACTTGTAACTTTATCCTAGAGACCAAGAAAAATCTGCTTCTAATGAGTTTGCCAGTCTCATCGTATTTCTTGAACTGTAGGTATATTTCTGTATTATCTAAAGTGGGATGCATTGATTATGTGATTGTTTAGAATATTAAGAAAGACTTCATACAAGATTAAACAGAAAAGCAATCATATGGCAAACCTCCTTAAAAAATCTCCTACTTAATAAAAAATATAATTTAGTTTTGTTAATAGTAAAACTGGTAAGACATTTTGACATGGTTCAAAACTAGTGTATTTTTTTTTTTTTTTATGAAATCAGAAATTAGTATGGACTTTATGGGAAGCAGTTTGTCTACAGGTCAAGTCACAAAACTGGTCTCTCCAATTTTTAGATTTTTAGAAGGTATGCTTAATTTTTTTAAGAGCAAAGTATATATGGAGGTGTTTGTTAAACATTTTCTATATAGTGGAAGTGAAATGGCCTCAACAACCAATGCTTCCATAGTACTTACACTGTGCCAAGTACATATTAGATGCTTTGTGTACTCAGTTAATCCACATGCCCGCTTCTCATCATACATATGAGGAGACTGAGGTGCAAAGTGTTTAAGTTGCCACCATGTAGCAGACATCAGATTTTGTGCTCTAAACATTTTATGATTTAGCCTCGCAAACAGAGAAAACAACCTATAATTTAGTAATATGGAAAGAATTATGTAAATGATGATTTTAAACAGATAGAATATTATGCATCCATTAAAATAAACTATTAATGGAGTATATCAAGGAATGTGATCCTTAAAAAATAATGCTAATCATAAAATACAGTATGGTCAAACCATTATGATTGTAGACATAAAAGATGGCTCTTTTTTTTTTTTTTTTTTTTTTTAAAGATGGCTTTCACGAGGGGCCTAATATAAATGAATGTGAAGGGCCAGCCATGCACATACATGGACTGGGAGGATTTAGGTAAGAAAAATGGGAAATAAGGGCTGGCCATCTACCAAATCCTCCCGGGACAGTTGTCCACGCAGCCCCTGGGACTGTGGTAGTATACCCATCAGATGCTGCATAGGATTCCCCACTCAAAGGGCATTTGAACCAGAGGATAGAGAGCATTATCTGGCTTCTGAAGTGTGAAGATGGAGGAGAGCCAGAGACAGAAGGAAGAATTTTCCTGTGGTATCAACCAGAGAAAAGCCAAGGGAGACTGAAACCCAATCCTGACTCCTTGCTGGACAGAGATTGGAAGAACAAACTCTAGCCTGCAGTCTCCAGATGGTGAACGGAGCCCCTTCTGGCATTGACGACTGGGAAGCGGCGAGAGAGTCCAACAGAGGTGGGCAATTGTAGATGGAAGTAGGGGTCAGATGGAAAGGAAGCTAAGCCTCCCTTTGACTGGAGTCATTTCCAGGAATGGTGAACTATTAGAATCACAGAACACTGAAAGCTATGGAATTCTCAATTATAGGATAGTGGAAGACCTTCTAAATCCTACTGTCCCGCGTCTTGGAAGCCCTTGAGAGCTCTCAGGCTTTTGTTCTGTGAGATTCAGAGGAAAACAACAGAAGACTGGAGTCAGGGGCATCAGGTAGCTGGGATGGTACAAGACCTACATGAGACTGGAGAACAATTAAGTAAAATATGGATAGTAATGCATTCAATTAGAAGAGTAATATATGGATATTTTTCTTTTTATAAATTTCCTTTAATATCAAAATACTTGACAATTTAAAAATCTGGTAATTTGTGGGCATTATACTTTAGCAAGTCTTTTTTAGCTGTGTACTCTAGCTAATGTTTGGTAAACAGATGATTAAGTTGAACATTTACCTTCCTCTCACACATAGGTACAATGCTAATAGCCTCACCATTGAATTCTCAGCAAATGTGCATATGCTAGTTTTAATACATTATCTCGCTGTGTTTTTCTAATGGTTCACAATAGCATAGGATAACATAGGATATTGACCCTTTCTTCTTAGAGCAGTATTGACAAGTTCATACTCTAAGATGGGATAAAATGATCCTTTATCAATTTTTTAAATGTCGTACGCTTCAGAGATAACAGATACTGAAAGGTAGTGAATGAGTTTTCTCTCTTCTATTTCATGGGAGTGTTTATTAGCAGCTATCACAGATTCTGTTTGGGAGACTGCAATGGCAGAGAAATCATGGGGCACCAGCCCAGGCTGATGAGACCCTGACAAAATTAGCTGATGCTCCCATCCCACAACCATAAAAAATCAGTTTGTGAATAAGGAAGTTGGTGTACAGATAATTCCCCTTCCTCCTTCCCCTTTCCTCCTTTCTTCCTAGGAAATTTTGGAGAAGTTATATAAATGTTACTAGGCAAATTTTAGGTGTTAGGTTATATTTTATATGTACAAACTCAGTGAGTAGTTTACTGTTGTAAATTGATTAGAAGGATATTAAAAGTAAGCTAATTTCTTACTACAATGAATTTAAAAAATCAAGTATGAGATAAAGAGAAAAAATTATATGAATTTCTCTTTTGTTTTATTTGGGGTCAAAAGACCAAGCTGATTGCCTGATCTGGCTTTTGGATTTTCTATGCAATTTTTGCAGAGCACCTATACATATTGTATTTACTAAAAAATCTTGTTCACCATTCATAGAATTCAAGGTCTAACACTGAACAAATTTTAGTATGAAATTCTTGTTACCAGATTATCTTTGGGGTTAAAAGAATCCAGTACTACTAAAGAGGGTGTCCTATGCCTGGGTGGCTCAGTCGGTTAAGTGTCCAACTTCAGCTCAGGTCGTGATCTCACAGTCTGTGAGTTCGAGCCTCACGTCGGGCTCTATGCTGACAGGGCAGAGCCTGGAGCCAGCCTGGGATTCCGTGTCTCCCTCTCTCTCTGCCCTTCCCTGCTTGCACTGTCTCTTTTTCTTTCAAATATAAATAAATACTGAAATAAATAAAAGGGTGCCCCACACCTTGCTCTCTAAAACAATATTCATCAGTCTGTACCAAGTAGCAAAATTTCATTCCTATTAAACCACCAATACTAAGAACTCTTATCTTCGTAAGAGTTGTTCTAGGGGATTTGCAACAGAAAATGAAAAAAAAAGTCTGAGGAGTTTTTATAACATCAAACTGTCATAAAGCATAATCAAACTGTGTCATAAAGCATGAAAACAATGTCAAATAACATAGATAAACTGTCCAGTACTGATACTGGGCCAGCCAGATGTTAATGAACTTCTTTTATAGGGCCTTAATTTTTTTGCACTTCCTGTGACTCAGCCAAGCCTCCCACTCTGCCAAGAGTCATGGATCATTCTGGAGTAGTTTGCAGTAGGCACTTATGCTTTGACGACATCAGAAGTAGTTATATTTAGTCACTGAAACGCAAACCTATTTCCCCCATGAAACTGGCCATGGCACACCCTTTTACTAAAATATCATTCTCCACCAAATAACAGCAGCTTTAAAAAAAAATATTTGAGAGACAAGAAGAGAGCTAGCAGGGGAGGAGCAGAGAGAGACAGACAGACAGACAGAACCCCAAGCAGGCTCCACACTGTCAATGTAGAGCCTGATGCAAGGCTCGAACCCACAAGTCATGAGATCATGACCTGAGCCAAAACCAAAAGCCAGAGGCTTAACTGACTGAGCAATCCCTCCCCCCACCCCCCCACCCCCGCCGCCACCGGCTAACTTTTACTGAGTATTCACTGTGGTCAGGCACTTTTCTGAACATGTTTCATACATTCACACATGTCATCTTTTTAATAAGCCTAATTCTTACTCTCATTTTTCAGAGGAGTAAACTGAGGCACAGAAGGTTGGAGGACTTGCTCCAGCTGACACAGAGAAGTAGGAATCCTAGACCAAGCAATCTGGTCCCAAATCACCCACAAGTAGTGTCAATTCCTCTTTGCTTGCTCTTGCCCCAGCCGTCAGCTGCTGAGGTTTTCCATGTAATCTGTGCTCCAGTCAAATGGGTCTACTTTGCAGCTCTCCAGACACATTCCCAGCCTTTCACTTTTAAGCCAGACCTCATTATTATGTGCTGCCCCTGCCCTCTAAGCTTTCTGTACTCTGTTTGGCTTCTCTCTGTAAGGTATGTGACTCTACCTGCCTTTAAACCAAGGCATTAGGTTGGCCTTTGGAGAAGCTTTGCAATGGAGGGGGAATGTTTTACAGGACATTCAGGAGGGAGACTTACTGTCAGTCTGCTCCATCTGGAGTGGGTTGAGAGGGATACTAGAAAGAAACATTGCAGTGAAGGTAGGTAGGCTGGGAGCTCTCCTGTGCAAAGTATGAACCCCTTGGTGGATAATGGAAATGTACAGAGTATGACAGAAGGAGCTAGAATAGGAAGGAGCACCCAAGTGAAGTTTTAAGCAGGGTCTCTTTATTGTTGTGTATCATGTTCCTTAAATATTTAAATTTTTGTTTAGGGCCCTACCAGTGTGACTTGGTTAAAGATTCTTACTTGGCAGCACCTGTGTTAATGGTTTAAATGGAATTCTAGTCATCCTCCCCTTCAAATTCTTATTCATCTTCTATTGCAACTGAAATGTAATTTATAACAATTGTGTTTATATTCCATAACAATCCATTTATATTCTCTCAGAGAAGTGGCACAATTCTTCTCTGTCCAGCTTTACTGATCAGAATACATTGAACTTTTTATTTCATCTTGGAGCCAATATTTACAGGAACCAATACATTCCAATTTCTGTGCTCCCTGGTCTTCCATTTTAATTTCTTTCAGAATTAAAATGTTCTGTATTAGAAATATACTGCTTTATCCTTCTGTTGATGAATGGCCCATCTAATGTCATCTGCCAGGGCTGGAAGGTTAAGAACTGAAATCCAGATTTTAGAGAATGGATAACTCGGTGTACCAATTCCTGCCCTGTTTAGCTTGTGCTCCAGGCCCCCTGCCCTTTCGCCTACTTAACTATCTCCCCATGCAGGCACTTGGCTGCTCTTGACCCAGCCACATTACTTCCTTTAAGAAAGGATATCTAGTGGCATTAAGGTAGGTTTTCGTATTTCCGATGTTAAAACAAATAACCAAGCCTAAAATCCCCATTAACTTTCCACTCTGAACATCACAGTAAAACATCAAGAGAATTGACAATACACAGTGTTTTAATATCACCTCTCATTAACTTAATCCAATAAGTTTCTTCCGGGTCCCCTATCAATGGCCTTCTGTGCTGCCTAATGGCTTTCCTCCTTGTATTACTCAACCATTCAGCCTTCAAGAGCCTTCAACATAGTTTCTCTTGAAGCACTCTCTTCTCGGCTTACAGGGCGCTTTCCAAGTTTTGTTCCTTCTTCACAGGCTGTTCTTTCTCAGTCTCTTTTGCTGACATTTCCCTCTTTTGACCTTTAAAGTTGCCTTGCCTTGGATAGGGCTCTGTGCTTGTTATTCTTTCTCTCCCCTCAACTTTCTCCTTGCCAGAGCATAAAAGGTACATGAAATTGAACCATGTGAAAATGAGGTCTTTGTAAGAGAAAATTAGGTGGTCATCAGCAATTTGTTGATTCGCTCTAATATTTCTAACCTAAACCTCTTCCCTGAGTCCCATATCCACATCCTACCTGACATCTCATCTCTAGTGGAAGTCTAATAGGCACCTTAAACACAAAACAAGGGATTTCTCTTTCCAAGCATCTTGTTCAATTCCAAGTTTTCTCTGTGTCATTAAATGCCACTGCTAAAGAGTCATTTTTGATTTTTGGATTATATGTTAGAGATGAAGAAAATGCATCACCAAATCCTTCTACCATCAATTAACATATTGGATTTCTAGGTCCATTTTAAAGTTCTCAAACGCAAAGAATCCTACATCTTGAGTGAGCACTGTAATAATTCCGTTTTGTTTTGTTTTGTTTTGTTTTTTTACCTGCTTGCACTCTTATCCTCCCTACTACCCAATCTCTAGTAAATAGAGTGACCACTTGAAAAATATGTATCAGACTCATGAAATGCTGATGCATAGGAGCACATGTACCCCAATGTTCATAGCAGCACTCTCCACAATAGCTAAAACATGGAAAGAGCCTAAGTGTCCATCAACAGATGAATGGATCAAGAAGATGTGGTTTATCTATACCATGGAATACTACATGGCAATGAGAAACAATGAAATCTAGCCATGTGTAGCAACATGGATGGACTTTGAGGGTGTTACGCTGAGCGAAATAAATCAGGCAGAGAAGGACAGATACCATATGTTTGCACATATAGGAGGATTAGGAGGAACTTGACGGAGGAACAAGGGGGAGAAGAAGGGGGGAAATGGTGGGGGAAAGGGAGAGAGGCAAACCATGAGAGACTCTTGAATGCTGACAAAAACTGAGGACTGATGGATGTGGGGGGTAGGGGGGATGGGCATGGAGGAGGGCACTTGTGGGGATGAGCACTGAGTGTTATGTGGAAACTAATTTGACAATAAACTATTAGAAAAAAAAGAAAAATATGTATCAGACTCTTATATTAAACAATCAAGAAGACAAAAGAACAGCAACAAAAATACCTCTTTAAAGACATCCCAATGCACTTAGACTAATCCAAACCCTTACCCTGGTTCATACTAGGAGTAAACAGCTATAGCCTATCGGCCACACCACATTGAGCCCCCTGCCGTTTTTTGTAAGTCGTTCTATTGAGACACAGTCATGCTCAATTATACGTTATCTAGGATTACTTTGGCCCTACAGTGGTGAATTGAGTCACTGCAACAGAAACCATTTGAACTTCAAAACCTGTATTGACTATCTGAGCCTTTACAGAAAATGTTTGCTGATCTTTACATGGTCCTGCACTATCTAGTTCCTACCTAGCTCCAAACTCCCCTCTAGCCATTCTGCCTTTAGCTCACTTATACCTTATCCCCAGTAGGCCTTGTTCCTATTACAGGACTAGGGCTAGTACTTTATGCCATGAGGGATTCCTTTGTATCTCTACCAGGAATGTTCTTTCTCTGGATCTTTGATTGACTGGTACTTTCTCATCATCTAGCTCTCCCTTCCTAGGACAGAGGTATTCCTTGATACCCTATCTAAAGTTGCCCCTGATTGCTTTCTAGCTCATCAGGATTTTTTTGTTTCCTTCATTGTGCTTATTCACACTTAGTAATTACCATGCAGACACTAACCATAAGATAGCTAGTATAATATCAGACCAACTGGACTTTACAGCAGGACATATTCCTGGATAGACAAGACATTTACTATCTATAGAGAAGATAGTTTGGGCTATACAAATACCGGACAAAATAGGATGTAGAGCAAGAGAGATGGATAAAGAAACTCAGACATTTCATAATGACAATAGTTTAACAAGAAAAATAATATTAAATTTGCATGTAATAATATAACCTCAAAAAATATATATAAAGCAAATACTAACAAATTATAAGGAACAAAAAAATATTCACAATTACATAGCTAGAGGTATTAACATCATTCTTTCAGGAGCTCATACAAATATGCAGACAAGGTATCAATAATAAGTCCCATCCTCTTCTACTGAATTGCTTACTTTTTTCAGGTCTTTGGTAGCCCACCCAATAGACCTTTATAGCACCAAATATCTACCATTATTAAGGAAACTTTATATATCCATCTTTATTTAAGAGCCTCCCATACTCTCACAGAGATTGAAGACAAATATTACTAAGCCTGTATACAGGTAGATAGATTGGGACTCAGGACTAAATTTATAGTAGGTCATGCAAAGAGTAATCAGACCATGTAGCTAAACCATTTAAATGTTGGTCTGTTGGTTCTTCTGACCTGTATCTTTTCCCAGAGATTACACTTCCTCTCTGATAAATGAGTAAACAATTTACTGTATCTTTTTCCTATAATTGCTATAAACCATTTTCTTCCTAATATTATACTCAGCTGGGGATTGGCAGAAATTAAGGTCATTCAAAACCTCAAGGATGATGGAGTGGTGGTCCCTATACTATGTCTATTTAGTTTGCAAGTCTGGCTCCTGAAGAAATGTACAGATCCTAGAGAAGGACTACAGTGTGGGCCACTTCAAGCTCAAACAAGTAGAAACCCTGTTCACAGCTGCTGTGCTAGATGTAGTATCATTGCTAGATCAGATTTGTAAAGCCTCATGTTCTCCTGGTATGCAGCCATTGATTTGTTGAATGCATTCTTTCCTATTCTGGTCAGATAAGAGGATCAGACATAGTTTGCATTTATGTAACTGGCACAAACACGTTCATTTATGCTTTGCTTCAGAGCTATGTTAACTCTCCTGCCCTCTGTCATGATATAGTCTGAAGAGAATCAGACTGAGTTTCTCAGGACATTACATTGATCCATTATAGGACATCATGCTGACTGGACACGATGAACAAGAGATGGTAGCACGCCAGAAGTCTTAGTGAGTTTTATACTCTTCTAGTGGTATCAGATAGACTCATAAAGCATTTTACTTTTAAAATCTTGTCAATTCTCTACCCATGTAAAGTGTAAATCTCCCAGCTTCTTGCCAGCTTTACAATCTAGGAAGTTCTTTCTCAGAGACCTGGGAGCCACCCCTTAGAAATGTAACCCTCAGGCACATGGGTGGCTCAGTGCATTGAATGTCTGACTTTGGCTCAGATCATGATCTCAAGTTCCACATTGGGCTCACTTGTCTCAGAGCAGAGGCCACTTTGGATCTTCTGTCTGCCTCACTCTCCACCCCTTCCCTGATCATGCACGTACTCTTCCTCTCTCTCAAATATAAACAAACATTAAAACATTATTTAAAAAAAGGAAATGTGACCATTAAGATAGATAGATCCCCAATTTCCCAGGCTCTGTGGTGGGTAAGCGCCAATCAGCATAGATAGATGGTCTAATCACAGATTGGCACTTTCCTCCATGACCTCCAGTACCTTTCCATCAGCTCATCCTGGTGTTTGAAAACTCACCTTCAATCTTGTTCTCTTTCCTTATGCAATAGTCATTTTCCCTCAGGCTTATTGAGATATAATTGACCTATAACACTGTTTAAGATGAACATAATCATTTGATATCTGTATAGATTGGTGATTGCTTCACAAAGTACTTTAGTTAACATCCATTCCTTCATAGTTACAAATTTTTCTTCTTGTGAGGAGAACTTTCAAAATCTACTCTCAGAAACTTTTCAACATACAATACAGTATTGTTCACTTGGACATACTCTTCCTTAACTATTTAACTCCATCTAGTATAATCTTTCTTCGACCCAGGTTTCATATCAGAAGAACTGGAGAAGTTGTTTTGAAGGATTTCCAAGCTTCCCATTCAGCCCTGAACCATCTATCTCTGGACCATGACTTGAGAGAAGAACAAACATTTATCTCATTTGAGCAGCCAAATTTGTGCATCTCTTTGTTGGAACAGCTTGACCTGGCCTGTGTCCTAATAGAAGACCTATTTGGCCAAGTTCCTTTTAAAAGATGGCAGGTTAAAGTTTGGAAAACAAAATATTTTTTCCCATCTGAGCATGAATTATAGCACTGAATTTTGTTAAACGTCAAAACTTACAATAATGTGAAAGTACATGTAGCACACATTGCCAAAAAAATTGAAATAAATGTGCTATTTAAATCTTGGACCAAAATTGCATGGTCCAGAAACAGGAAAACACAAATCAATAAATATAATAGTTTAAGATTCAAATTGGATTCAATAGTTATACAATGATTTATTAGAAAAATATTGTAGAGAATCTACTCTGAAGTCTATTTACTCAGTATTTAAATTGCTCAGAAAAAAGTGAATATAAAAATGATAATGTAAATAAAGAATACTTCTGTGTTATGGCCACAGATGTTTTATTTTCTAATGAGCATTTTGCCATGACCGTATTACATGGTTTTTTGGGATAATGCTGGTTTTCACCACGTCATTCATTGATGCTCTTTCTTCTTTCCTTTATTCCCTCCATTTGTAAATATTCTTTAAATTGATTCAATACAAATTTGTGAATACTTCTATTGTGCTTAGAGCCATTTCAGGTGCCACACAAAGTACTAAAGAGATTCTCAATGGGAGATGCACAGTAAAATAAGAAATCACAGAAACAGATATTAGTTTGTTATAAAATCTCAAGTGGGGGTGAGAGAAGGAAACTGGATGCTATCAAGGAGGTTAACTGTGTGGAGAAGAGAGGGCTGTTAGCTAAGTCAGCAGGGCATGCACCTCTGTACACAGCCAGGAAAGAGAATTCCAGACTCAGGGAAGTGCAAATGCAAAGACCAGCTGGCCAGGAGAGATCTTGGCTCCCCAGAAAAGGCAACAGCTATTTAGGGGAATAAAGTGATCAAGGAAGAGAATGGGATGGGAGGAGGTGGAACTAGAGAGGCAAGATTAGAAGAGGGATTTAGGAGACAGCTAAGGAGGTTAAATTCTGTGGTAAGCACAAAGTGGGGCTTTAAGAGGAACAGTAATAGGATCAATTGACATTTGTTAGTAATCAGTCTGGTGGTGCCTAGAAGAGAGAGGTCTTACCCTTCATCATTCAAATCACAACCTACTGGGGGTGGGGCTTCAGGAAAAGCAAGGACTTCCCAGTGTTGGGAACTTTTTAGTGCAATCTCTGGACATCAAAGCTCATTTGCATATTATGGTCTGATTGGTTTGAAAATGTTTGTTTGTATTCTAATCAGACTTTCAGCCAGATGGCTTGCAGCTGAAACTGAAGCAAAAAAAAAAAAAAAAAAAAAAAAAAAAAAAAAAAAAAAAANAAAAAAAAAAAAAAAAAAAAAAAAAAAAAAAAAAAAAAAAAAAAAATCTATCCAGATAGGCACAGGGTTTTTGTTGTTTTGTTCCTCCACATTTTAGTAGGGTAGTTTGACCTCTGTACCCCCAGAGGTGAGAGATCTTTGAAAAGGACCTGGCAATTTCTCTAGGGCATCTAAAAAAATAAAATAAAATAAAAAATCTGCAAGCACTCTGTTGTAAGTCTGCAATCGTGCTCCTATTACTTACGTGCTCATCTTCTCTACATCAGGATTTAAAACTTTTTTCTTTAAACTTCTCAACACTAAGAATCAGTGTGAAGTTAAAGAAGTTGGAATTCAATCATTCATGCAGAAATTTACATGCAGAAGTCCAAAGTAACTGTTCTTATTACTTGGCAAATTGTTATTTTGAAGATGACCATATCTGAATAATTAATATAAATAACTCACATACTTTAAGACTATTCTTGCTGTATTGGCATTACAGGAAAAGGGATTTTAACTATCTGTAAAAAATTATATTGGACAAGCAGCCTTGACGATGATTACAACTCAACAATTTGATTTGATTTCTTTGGCTTTCTTTTAGGAGATGATTAAATGCATTTGAAATGCTTCATTAACTAGAAAGTCTGTTTTATGCTATCCAGAGATGAATTTATACTTGTGAAATATGCAAATATTTTCCAGGTATGAAATTTTAACTGCTGGTGAATTTATCTGAAGCACCATGAAAAGTGAAACATTGCTCATAATTCCATGTTTCATTTTAACAACCTTGGCTCCACATTTGTCTAATAACCGAGATTTTTGAGGTCAGTTTTAGTGACGATGAGCTCACTTCCCCAAGTAATGTCTGCCAGGCTTTGTCGGGCCCAACTACCATCGTCTGATTCCAGACAGGACTGGAGTGGGAACCCCGTGTGCAGGAAGTCAGGAGCTAGACAGACCAGCATCTGCAATTCCATCTTTACATACTTCGCTTTAATAAATAGCCTCTCCTAGAACGTAAATGCCCTCTGGAAAAATGAGATTTAAAACCTGGTAGCATTTGTCTTTCACTTGTTGGCTTAAAAAAAATTCAACATTAAGAAAATATAACTAAGAGGAAGGGATTTTGATTATACCTGCAGATATTTTCACAGTAGGAAAGATTTAGTTTTATAGTCCACAAAACCACCTAGGAAGGTTATATTGGGTGCCTAGACATTAGTGATTCAGTGATAGGTAAAGTGAGAAGGCCTGGGTTGAGAGAGGAGATCCAGAAATTTAGAAATGGTAGAGAAGAGGCATCCACTGTTATCCATGGGAAGAATTCTGGCTTGGATGTCAGATCATCTGGATTTTTATCCCAGATTTATAAACAAAGACACTATAACTACTCAGGTTAAAATAGATCCACAATGGAACCCAACTTTTTGTAAAGCTTATACATTGCTGGTGGAAAAATAATTAAAATTATAAATATAGAATCAGGCATAGATCTCTAGAGGGAGATTATGTAGTGAGGGACCCTGAAGCTTAAACTCGGTGTCATGTTAAATTCTGCTCGAGGTAGATGTCAGTTGCTATCTTCATAGGATAGAGTTGAGATCCAAAGATTAAAAAAAATGGCTTCCAGCTAGTACGTGGCAGAGCTAAGCCTTGAACCTGGTCTCAGGAAGCTGGGATCTCTGGTTGTTCTATTACACAGTAGGCACTCTCTGTGTGACTTCAGGTAAGTTACTTCACCTCTTTGGTCCTTCAGTCCTATCTTGAAAAATGAAAGTCAAAACAAAATAAATGTAAAGGTCTTCCCAGTTTAATGAAGGCACTGGCCATTTACCCAAGTTTAAAAACAATATAATTATCCTTACTGTGTCTCAGAATCTCACCCCCGATGATCTAGCAGAAGATAACACAGTGACTGGTATTACCACTGTGATGGCCACTTCCCAGGGTCAGACTACTGGTCCTACTATACAATAGCTGTGGATGCTTAGGCAGGTCACTTCCTTCTCAATTATAAAATAGTAACAGTACTGGCAGCAGGACTTATAATGATGAATAACAGTACAGTTATAATGATTAATAACATAGTACAATAAGAATTAGCTGTTATTTTTTTTGATGAGTCACCAATCAAAAACAGCTCCTATCCATATCCCTCAACATCTCCTTCCCCCATCTTTTTTCTCTTACCATTTCCTCTAAGGATGCCTTCTCAGAATGCACTTCAGTACCAGGATAGAACCAGGGTGTCAGCATACGTACCTTTTTATTTCTCCTCTACTATTTTCCCACATAGTCCCAGTATCTAAGGGCCCACCATCTTTCTGAGTTTTTGTTTTCTTTTGTTTTTTGTCATCCCCCTTGGCTAAAGCAATATACTTTCGTTTATCTTTTCTTCTAGAAGACCACCTTGTCTTTGGAACTGCTTCCTCCTTTGTTACCTAACTTCAGGAATTCTTTCTCTGCTGAGCGATGGAGCTTCAGAGCACCTCTCTGCCTCCCATGTTCTAATTAGAGACAGACTCATACAATTAGGGACTAGCTTTAATGGGGCAAACAGTGAGGCAAGTATTCAGCTTCCAAAGCTTTGTTTCTTTTCATTCACATATTGGGATGGTAATTGTTTCTCCCTAAATCTGGTATGGATTAAATTAACCAAAGCATGTAAGTTAATTAGCACACTGTCTAGCACACTGCAAGCCCTTAAGAACTATTGACTATTATCACCGTCATTATTATGTGCAGAAGAGTGGTAGCACCCTGTTTCCTTTTCGCCTGCAAAATACTTCCCAGCCTGGGTCCAGTGATATCAAGTTTTCACATTCTGGAAATAATGAGCAAAAGGTTAAATATGTTGGTAAGGTCATCTCCTGATCAGAGACACTTATTTTTATGATTGCAAAATCCATTGTTATAGTGATACATAGTAATCATATTGCATGCTTATGAACCTCTTTTGTAAGAAAAAATCTTAAGTGATGAACATTCTTAAGAGACATTTACTGTGATTGAGACAGCATTTCACTTCTCTGTAAACAATCTTTTAATAAGTAATTTCAAAAGATATGTTCAAAATAGGAATGCCATCAGGGAGATGTTGATGCAGATGGGATATTTTAGAGCTCAAAGCAATTAAGAGTTCTTGGCAAGGAGAAAAAAAAACTTCAAGAAATAGAGTCCAATTATTTATCCATGATAACATTGTACTTTTAAACTGTCTCATTAGTAATTCATGTCTACCCAAATTTAAGAAAATGGCATGTAACTGAAGCCCTTATATTCTGGATGTATTCATTTAAAATATTGATTGAGTCAGTGTCCTATTTTACAATGTTCTACTTTCATGCAATAAAGATGAGCTATAGGCTAGGTCTTTTAACGATGACATCAAGTTCTGGAATTACTAAGTGTTTGGCATGAAAAGACAGAATTACCTAATAATGAAATTTGTCACCTTTGAAAGTTCTCTAACATTTCTTACATATTAATACTATTGATTAGGTTTCTGATGATTGACTAACAGTGTGAAGATGTTTGGTTAAATCCAAAAATAAAGCATAATAACACTCTGCTTAATGGAAAAATGAGAGCTGAAGGATTTGTTAATGTAAATCACAACTTACAGAGATTCAAAGCATCAAAATCTCAGTTATTGTCATTATAAAACTAAAATTCTTACTAAATATTGTGTCCCAGGAACTGTAAATTCAAATTTACAGAAGAGTTACTAGAACATCCAAACATCGTTTGAGTTAGTCAAGCATCCTTTATTGATATATTCATTAAACATAGGAGTATCAACTATATACCAAAACATACACTAGTTATTGTATATCCAAAGATTAAAAGATAAAGGGGAAACTGGAGCCAAAACACAAATAAAGGAGACAAAAGAAATTACAAACTGTAACCTATTTGCAATCTGAAACTTTAGAATTTTGAACAGGAAGAAGTGTTAAAAAAAATAATGAGGGACTAGAACTTAGAAAGGGTGGCAATAGTTTTGGAGGATAGGGTATTTATGCTGAGGCTACGGGATTTGAGGAGAAAGACTGGGAGAAGAATTCCAACAAAGGAAGTTACATATGTAAATGACCCCAAAGTATTCCATTACTTGATACATAGCAAGATCAGAGTGGCTCAAGGCTAGTGAATGAAGAGAAAGATGGTCTGAGAGGACCTTGGACAGCAAAGGGTCAGATTATACATGTGTATAAAAGTTATATTTTAACGATAGGCAGCGGGGACCCTTAAATTCTGGAAGGGAGTCCTTTAATATAGAACTTAGGCATTGGATTTCTTGCTACTAGATAGTGGTTATTTTTCATCTTGAATCCTAGAGCAAGTCAGGAGGAAATGTAATGGAAGGAAGTAAAGGGAAGGGGGTACACGTAGGGAAGAATTCTATAGAACATAAGCAGGGGAGCACACTGTATGGGATTTTGAGAAAAGATGAGAAACAGCCTTTAATATTGATTTTTAGTATAAATACTATTCTTTCTAAAGATTAGAAGCCTCACTTTCTAATAGATGAACAGTTTGTTTAACAAATGTTTATTGACCATTTCATATGTGCCAGGCTCTTTCAATTTAACAAGATTTAATATGATCAGATTGATACTAGTACAATAATGGAAATCATGAAGGATATAGAAAGTGAAAATCTCTCTGGCTACAAAAAGGCAGTTACTTCGCTTGGAAAATAATGTCATTCATACATTTGAAAAATATTTTGTATGCTAATCATATGAAACTCTGAACAAGGCTCCATATACTCTGGAGTATAGGGAGTTGAGTCAAACCTGCATCCTTTTCACAAAGGGCTCACATCCAATGGAAGGAAGACCATTACAATAGAGTCAAATTTGATAGGGTTCTGAAGATCACCGATATGTGCACTACACAAAAGTTGCATCTTCATTAATTTAGTCCACAGCAAAATGCATTGGGCACCAGTAAGTGCCAACTATCACCAACATGTCTGCTCTAGAATACTTTTCAGAATTTAATAAGGAAAAAATCTACTGTGTGCCCACTTTGTGCCAGGCAACAGGTTGATGGGGATTCCTCTTTATTCTCCTTCATCACAACCGTATTACCCTCACCTCTTTGTTGAGGAAACTAAGGTGCATGAAGTATATGCAGTTTGCCCCGATTTAACTAGGTATTAAGCAACAGAGATGGAATGTGAGTAGGTTTTTGGTCCTAGAGCCAGTTGTCTCTTTTTCTTGACTACTTCTGGATCTCTTCCTGGTAAAGGAAAATACTTTATTTTGGAAAAACAGGATGTGTTTTGATGTGAATTTTAGAACAGGAAGTTTGAAGGTAGATTTAGGTGTTTGAAGGTAGATTTAGGTGTGTACCAAAGTAGAAGGGTATTCAAGCCATGGTTGAACCTCAAAGAGCACATTGGACGTCAAAACATACCAATTCATGCCAGTTTATTAAATAAACCCTAAGCCAAATGCTGTAGGACATGGGAAAGGGACTTAAAGTTATATGTAAAACTGATATGTAGGTAGGTCTGTCAGAAGGCAGTGAAATTACAGGGTGAGATGGGATTTTTTTTTTTTTAAGTTTGTTTTGAGAGACAGAGAGCAAATGAGCAGGGAAGGGGCAGAGAGAGAGAGGAGGCAGAAAGCAAAAACCCCATGCAGTGTCTGTGCCATTGGCGCAGAGCCAGACGCTGGGCTTGAACAGACGAACCATGAGATCATGACCTGAGCCTAAGTCAGATGTTTAAAACCCATTGAGCTACCCAGGTGCCCCTGAGACAGGAAACTTTTATCCTGTCCCCTACAGTTTAAAATTGACAAGAATGAATCTGTATGATACATGTGTAATTGAAAAAAAAGATACACATAAGTAAATTTTATTTTAATAGCTAGATGATATGCACAACAGTATGGTTTCACATATGTAACACAGTTTAGGGACTGTTTCCTCCATTCTATGCATAGGCCGGCTGTTTCTGGAGTTTTACGAAAGAGGTTAACCATCAAATACAAGAACTGATGGCAGCAGCACATTTCATACCAGTGCTGTTGGAGATAGTCCTATAGATTAAAGATTCTTGGTCACAACAGGATTTTTTTTTATTGTGGCAGAACATTTCATGGCATGATGGCTGTCTGAGATGGTACTGTCAATAAACTCAGACTAAATATTCTTGATCATTATAGGATCTCCACAGATAAGACCACAGATGTCAACTGTGAACTTAGTCATACAGAACCTGCTCTGAGGTTGGGATTCTTGCTTTTAGATCTTACATTTAGACCGTCAAGAGTAGCAATAATGGCTAAAAGGCTTTTATTTCACCCACAAGGTAAGCATAGACTCTTAACCTCTTCCCGTTTGCCAATGACTCCTTTTGATTGTTAGTTTTTAGAGGTTTATATACACCCCTTGAGACATTCGGTGTGCCATCTCCATGGCTACGCTTTCTGAAGAGTTCTTTTGGCAACTGTGTAGCTTACAATGACTCAGAACTTTCAGATCTTTATGATGAAGCTGCGATTGCCAGTGAACTGGGTAGATCATAGGTTTTTGAGTTTGATATTTATGTTAATGTCAGTTTCATTCTCTAAGCTTTTTTTTCCCCCCCCAAAACATTGACCTTTAGATCAAAAAACTGTATCACTATGAAAAGCAGATCTCCATGATACGGAAAGAAAAGTCGTGACTCAGAGTCACTCAGCATGTTCAGCTGGTAGATCATAAACTAGCACTCAAGCTCCTGACTTCTACTTTGGCTCCCCGCCCACCTGTGTTGTGGTACCCATATGGGAGTCTTTTTGGGTGGTCTCTGCTGACCCTGAGCCAATCATCACACCATCATAAAGCTGAAATAGATACACCTTCACAATTCCTCTTGCTATAGACTGAAGGTTTGTGTGTCCCCCAAATTTGTATGTTGAAACCTTCACCTCCCATGTGATAGTATTTGAAGATGGGGACTTTAGGTGATGAGTGTAGGAGCCTACGTGATAGGGTGGGAGAGCTTGCTTCCTCTTTCTCTCTGCCTTGTGAGGATATACCAAAAAGGTGTCCATCTGCAAACTAGAACTCTGATTGGCCAGCATCTTGTTGTTGGGTTTCCTAGCCGTCGGAACTGTGAGGAATAAATTTCTACTGTTTAAGCCAACCACCCGGTCTATCATATTTTTATTATAGCAGCCTGAACACACATCTAGAACAGATTTTTTATTTATAATTTAATAAGGAAACAGTCAAAAAAATTCTCTTAAACACCATACCACAGAAACTTAACTCAGTTCCTCATTAGATAGCTTTTCTCCAAGAAGTTTCCTCCAGAAATCACTTGGGTGGCTCAGCTGGGTAAGCATCAGACTTCAGCTCAGGTCATGATCTCATGGTTGATGGATTCAAGCCCCATGTCGGGCTCTGTGCTGAAAGCTCAGAGCCTGAAGCCTGCTTCAGATTCTGTGTCTCCCTCTCGCTCTCTGCCCCCCCTTGCTCATGCTCGGTCTTTCTCATAAATAAATTTTCTCCAGTACCAGAAATATTTTTATTCCCTAGATTCTGCATGGAGAAGCCAGATTCAAGAAAACATAGGTATAATGGTCTTTTTTAAACTTTTTATTTTTATATTTATTTATATTTTTGAGACAGTGCAAGTGCATGAGACGGGCAGAAGGAGAGAGAGAGACAGAGACAGAGACAGAGAGACAGAGAATGAATCCCAAGCAGGCTCCAAACTCAGTGCGGTGCCCAACATGGAGCTCAATCTCAAGACCCTAGGATGATGACCTGGACTGAAATCAAGAGTCTGATGCTCAATCAACTGAGCCACCCAGATACCCCTGGTGTGATGGTCTGTACATTTAAAACACTTCTTGGTAATTCCAGACAAGCTAAAACAATAGACCAGAAAAAGTTCTGAGTCTTTCTACTTTCCTTTTCACAGGTAGTATTTGGAGAATATATAAGCAATTACGTTGAAACCATTCAATAAAAAGGGAAAAAAGCAAAGTGAATAATAAACAAGCTAGAAATTTAGCCCCTAAAAATCAGCATCATGAGCAAAGTAATTTGCAAAATCCTTTAGGAGTATGCTAATTTCATATATATATATACACGCATATATGTGTACATATGCAAGTCCCTTATCAAAATATTTGGTAAACTGACATATTACAGTTCTCACTTTGAAATGTATTAACCAAAGATCCAACAACAAAGATAACAAATGCATTTAACTTTAATTTAAATTCGGGATGCCCCAAACTTATTTGGGAATAAGACTCCTCTTTTAATGCCCATCTTGCAGAGTATACTTTGGCTCTAAAGGAGAGCAGGTCGAGAGCAGGATCCTACAGTTTTACACACAACTCTAGCCACAAGAGCTGCTCTCAAAGCAAACAAAGCCCATTATTTTCTTTTAAACTAAATGTTTGGATCACAGTCTCCTGTACAGTTGTCTCTAAATCACAGTGTAGTCAATTAATGCTCACATTCACACACTTTGTTCAACATCAGGAATGACTAAGACTCAGCAGCTTGATTAGAGGACATGGCTCTGGGTATCAGACCAGGACACCAGGCTCAATGTAAATGCTTAATCTTGGGAATTTGTGCATCTGAACATTAAGGAAGTGAGAACAATATCATTTCCCCCTTGAATCATCCATGATTCTTTACCAGTCTTTCTCACGGTCACGGGCCAAAGATCTGAAATATCTTCAGAGTTTAGTAAGGGTGTTCTGAGTTATCAAGGTTTTTGGAGATCACAGCAATTATAAGATTAAAAGATCTTAAAAAGGTAACTACCAGAGTTGCTTCACAAATAGATCTGAAGAAATACTTGGAATTTCCTGAAGAGATGAAAGGATCACAAAGGGAAGGATGTTTCTGGCCAGTTTTCCAGTGAAATACAGTCAATGGAATTTAGTGGCAGATAATACCTCTGGCAGAATAATGGTAACTGCTTTAACAAACCCTAAAATGTCAGTGACTTATGCAAAGTCCTTATTTATGTCATAGTCCATTCCAGCCTTTCCTGGTCAGCAGAGGTTTTTTAATCCAGATGGTGATTCAGCAATTAAAGCTTTCTGCATCTTATAGGGTGGGGTCCTTTGCATCTAGCCCCAGAAAAAGAAGGAATACCTCCCACTTAAATGTTTTGTACTAATTACTAGCTTCTTGAGCAGACAGGTCACGTGACTCCTCTAGATGCAAGGAGTTGGAAAATGGAACACCTGTCCAAGCAGTATTAAATACAAAATGGACAGGAGACCTGAGCATTCCCTAAGCAGACAAAGCCACTTAAGTCATGTAAGCAAAATGGGTAAAACTTTGGATAATTTGTAATTGTAGTGGCCACTCTGGTGAACATTTAACGTAGGTAAATTAGTCCGCCTTAAGTGACTCCCTCGAAAAGCAAGGATCCGGGACCCCTGGGTGGCTCAGTCTGTTGAGCATCTGACTTCGGCTCAGGTCATGATCTCAGTTTGTGGGTTTGAGCTCCATGTTGGGGTCTGTGCTGACAGCTAGCTCAGAGCCTGCAGCCTGCTTCAGATTCT